>NC_083432.1:2267217-2407796 GCF_020745735.1 Hemiscyllium ocellatum | reverse complement strand
ACCATCCCAAACCGGTATTGTCCGCGCTATGGCAGCATGAAGGTGGTTACAGCCAGGTCGAGATTGACCCTGCGGTTTGGGCCACCGACAAGTACTGTGTGGGTTTGGCGAAGGGAGTTGCCCCTGTCAGTGTCATGTTAAGGCCAGGAGCACGGATCCCCAGTGTCAAGCAATACCCTATCAAGAGTCAAGCCGTGGCCCCTCTACGTGGCCTGATTGATCATCTACTGGCTCAGGGAGTTTTGGTCGAGTGTCAATCGCAAGCCAATACCCCTACCCTTCCCGTGGCTAAACCAGGTAAACCTGGCGAGTATCGCTTACTTCAGGATCTCCGAGAAATTAACAAAATCGTGGCTCCCTTGCACCCTATCGTCCCTATTCCTGCCACCATACTTGCGGCAATCCCTCCAGAGGCGTGTGTGTTCTCCTTGATAGACCTACAAAATGCCTATGTTGCTATTCCCCTAGCCCCTGAGAGCCAATATTTGTTTGCCTTTACCTTTTTGGGCAAGCAATATACATGGACGAGACTACCAAAGGGATTCTGGGATTCCCCTACAATATCTTCTCAGATTCTCCAAAGGCAATTAGACCAGATCCAGTTGCCTTGTCGATCCACCCTGGTACAATACGTGGACGACCTTTTACTTGCCAGCTCTGATGCCCTGTCTAATGAAAAGGACACTAAGCATCTCCTCAACAAACTGGCTGAGTTGGGTTATGTAGTTAACTATGGCAAGGTCGTCGTCGGCCGACGTAAAATTAAGTTCCTGGGGGTTTAAATTTCAGCATGAGCGTAGGTTGGCCCCGGATAGAATTGGTCCGATTGTCAATACTCCGGCCCCTACCACGGCTAAGCTGATGAGACGGTTTTTGGGATTAATTAACTTCTGCGGACAATGGATTCCTAACATTGCCCCCTTAGCAAAGGTTCTCACCCCCTTTACCACTGAGCAACAGCCCTTCACTCTATCCGATGCTGCACTTGAGACATTTAACCAGTTGAAGCAGGCACTAATCAATGCTCCTGCTTTAGGGAGACCCCTCTACGATAGGCCTTTTCAGCTTTTTGTGGCCACTACCTCGGGCTGCGCGTTCGCGGTTTTGATGCAGGACCATGGAGGTTCCCGCAGACCGGTGGCATATTTTTCTACTAAGTTGGATTCTGTGATTAGTGGTCAGCCTCATTGTATTCAACAACTGGCTGCTACGTATTTGATGGTGTTGGCTGCAGCAAACACCACACTCCAACAACCGGTCACTGTTTTTAGTCCTCATGCAGTAGTTTCTATGTTGGGCCAAATGCAGATGCAACACCTGACATCTGCCCGCCAGTCTCGCTATGAAATCTCCTTTTAGGGAACCCCTTGTTGACCTTCAAATATTGCGCAAGTATTAACCCAGCAACTTTTATGTCTGACATTCCTGCTGAGACTCCTGTCCCCGTTCACGATTGTGCCCACAAAATCATGCTAGACACTAGGCCCAGACTTGACTTGACTGACCGCCCCCTTCCACATCCCGATGTTACTTTGTTCGTGGATGGTAGCTCCTCTGTAAATAAGAATGGAGAACGGGTGGCTGGATATGGTATAGTAGATGTGGGGGGCAGGATTGTGGAGCAGCATCGCCTCCTACCCACGGTATCCGCTCAAAAAGCTGAATTAATTGCATTAACTAGGGCATGTGAGCTAGCCTCCGGACTTACAGCTAATATTTATACTGACTCTAGATATGCCTTCGGGGTCGCCCATGATTTTGGGACACTGTGGGAAAATCGAGGTTTCCTCACCTCATCTGGGACCCTCATCGCACACAGGGAGGAGATTATTAATTTGTTACAGGCCATTCAAAGTCCTCGCGAATTGGCCATTATTAAATGTTCCGCACACTCTGCCGGAACGGATCCAGTTTCTATGGGAAACAGACAGGCAGATGAAATTGCTAAACAGGCTACGGGGCTCCCATGCTCCTCTATGATGGTTCAGAGGAAATCTATTAGGGCCTCGGTTCCTGACAAGCTGCCTCCCTCCACCGCTGATATTGTTGCCTTACAGGGGGACGCCCCTGACAATGTACTTCATGAATGGACTGATCTGGGATGTTTCAAAGACGTTGACAGTCTTTGGAAAACCCCAGCAGGCCAGGTGTGTATGACTGATGTTTTAGCCGTCTGGGTGGTCGATGTCGTCCATCACTTAACGCATTGTGGGGCTAGACAAACTGCAGATTTAGTCTGGGAATCTTGGTGGCATCCCAGTGTTCTGCAATTGGCTAGAGTACAAAGCAAAAAATGCTTGACATGTATGCAGCATAACCCCGGCAAGGGGGTCCCCTGTGAACAGGGTAGAACCCCGCTGCCTGAAGGCCCCTTCGACACGTTGCAAGTGGACTTCATTGAGCTACCCAGAACAGCCAAGTGTAAATTTGTTTTAGTTATTGTCGATGTTTTTAGTAAATGGATTGAAGCTTATCCTGCAGCCGATAACAAGGCTGACACTGTTGTTAAGACTTTACTCAAGGAGATTATCCCTAGATTTGGTGTGCCGCGGACACTCAGTTCCGATAATGGCCCTCATTTTGTGGCCCTTGTTAGTCAAGAACTTTGTAAAGTTCTAAATATCAAACAGCAGTTCCACTGTGCCTACCACCCTCAGAGCGCGGGTTTGGTTGAACGTGCTAATCAAACCTTGAAATCCAAATTGACCAAACTGTCAGCTGACAACGGTCTCTCGTGGCTTCAAAATTTGCCCATTGCCTTGTTTCAACTCCGGGTGTCCCCGGCAGGAGGCCACCGTCTCTCCCTCGCCGAGATTTTGTGTGGGCGGCCCCTCCGTACTCCCTTTAGCTCTGACTTCTCTGATTCTCCTGTTGACATCCATCAGATGTCAGATGGGATGATCTCCTATGTTTTATCCTTAACTGATGCCTTATGCATGAACCATGCGATGGTTAAAGCTGCCAGGCCTTTGCGGTCGGATTTGCCGTTGCCTCCAAATATCCGACCTGGCACCTTTGTATTGATCAAAAACTTTGCCAGAAAGCACGGCCTGGAACCCTGGTGGGAGGGCCCTTTCCAAGTCCTCCTTACCACCCCTACTGCTGTTAAGGTTGAAGGTCGTAAAGCCTGGATTAGCCTACACCATTGCAAGCTTGTTGGGGAGGAATGAGAATAAGGGGCAGCTACTGCTGTATGTATTTTCTCTTCCCTTGACATAGGTGCCACTAAGGAAGGAAGACTAAAGGAAAGTTGAAACGATGAAAACCACCATCTTCCTCTCTGGCCTCTGCCTAACTGTGGCATGGGCATCGACGCAAATCAGTAACACCACCAGCGGTGCACCTTCTACTCTTAAAGGGCCTACAAGCAACTCTAGGGCAGTCACCGCTGATACTTCAACAAGAGCAGGCACCCCTGCGACAACTTCAAACTCTACAGATGTTACTACTAATATGGCTGATGGTTTTGTGAGTATGGCATCAAGCATTGTTCCTGGTGACCCCAATGGTGTAGTAATAACCCTTAGTGGCCTCGTGAGTACTATGAGTGACAATATGACTACCAGCACCCACCCAATGAGTTTACCACCTCCCAGAGTGACAGATACCCAGTTTAATAATAAGTGAGTCCAGTCAGGCCCTAGCTATCCCTTGCAACCTTACCGGGGATTGGTGGGTATGGACACAGGAGAATAGTATAACGCTGAGTAACACAGGCCCCACTAGAATAGTTCAGGTCAGATTGAACGCCACGTGTGATCATCATGGCTCGGATGGCAGGGGTTTAACCAGACAATTTGTCCCTTGGTCGGCTTTCCCGACTACTCCAATGCCACTTCTAATTATAGCAGCATAGTCATCCAAAATATTGCATGGTCGCAGGATTGCGTAAAGCATTTACAAAACCTAACAGGACTTCGACAGTGGTGCCCCGAATATAATATCACAACTCTGGATGCCAGGACAGAATGTCCCCGTAATATAACAATTCCTAACACTGGCACCTGCCAGGAAGTAATGTATGTATGCCTATGCGGAAATGGCACCAAATCCGGTGATACCTGTACGCACCTAAATGATACACGCACGTGTTGCCATGCTTTTGTGAATAATACCGCAGCGGACCCCAGAGACTATTTGTTCAACTTTCCCGGTTGCTTAAAATCCAAAAACCTCGCCCGCCTACCGCACCGTTTCCTTGAGATCCACCGAAAGAAACGAAGCGATCCACCAAAAGCAACGAGTCTTATCGGCAACACCTTTACTGGCTTCCTTGAAAAATTTAAAAATCATCTTGACAATCAGACTGATGAAGGAAAGAATACCAAAATAGTCTGCGTCCCAGGCCCACACTCGGTAGGGTCCGGATTCCTCATGATGGCAGTCCCTACGAGTCAGGATGAACTCTGCAGTCTTACCTATAGACGTACCCAACAAATCCCAAAACTTATTCCCTATAGAGACATTTCTGACCAGTATCCGATCCATTATGGTTACCTCAGGCATTGTTATAACACCTGGCAAGTGATACCGAAAGGTTTTGCAGTCGCGGTGGTGCCAGAATTTAAATGGTGCATTCGCAGTGCTACAGGAACGCATGACATGGGGGACTTAGAAGACAACAGATGCCAGGAAATAATATATCAGGACGAAACCAAGTCAGACCCCTTTGAGAACTTCCCAGAAGACGATTGGGACCAGTGTGTTAACGAAAAGCCTCATCCCGATGCACCTACAAGCCGCATTGTGCTGTCCTCTTTCATGCTAAACACTGCATTACGCCTGCACTTAACGGGACATTTTGGTTATGCAATCACACAGCCTATGAATACCTACCCATTGAGTTTAAGGGCACCTGTGTGCTGATATATTACATCCCAGCATTCCGGTTATTGAATTCAACCCCAGAAGTTAACAGCGAGTGGAAGAAGTGGCACGACCTTAATTCAAATTACAAACCTCATACTCGAGGCCAGAGAGACCTGTTCCACCAACAGTCATTTTGGAGCAGATTCTTTGGCGCCCTTCTGCCCAATTATGGGGTTATGCAAGCCCTGGACCAGATTCGTGATCTCAGTCACGAACTTGAGGAAAAGGCCAGAGCTGCTGCGGATGCCCTGGGTCATTTGGCACACGAACAGGTTGCCATACGAATGGTGGTCTTACAGAATAGGATGGCTTTAGATTATCTCCTAGCAAGCCAAGGGGGAGCATGTGCAATTATTGGCCCTGAGTGCTGTACCTATATTGAGGATGAGAGCTCGGCTGTATATAATGACACTTCACTAATTAACAACATTGCCACTAAGGCATATGATCTGGACCACACAGTCTCAGATGAGGCCTGTGCCTGGTGGAATCTACTGTGTCAGCTGCTGGGATGGCTAAACTCTATTGGGTTGGACATTCTCTCCATTCTGGCCATCATTCTTGGCATCTGTATTTGTATCCGAATCGTTTGGGCCCTTATCAAAAGAAGTTGTCAGACTTGTCCCGCACGACGCCGACGTGAAAAAGAGTCAAGCCCGATATGGCCACAGAAGGAAGGGTTGACATCTACACTTTTGGCTGATGACGGTTCAGATGTAGAAACAGGCAGGGAGTTTGCCCGACTTCAACGTATTAATATCTGAGTTTTATCATAAAATGATAAAAAGGGAGGAATGATAAGTTGAAGATAGAAACAGTGACTATATAGAAAATGGCACCCGGCGTGTCGGGTAAAATGGTCAATGTTTGTGGGGCATTGGCTGTACTGCCCGACATGCTGAGCGAGAGACAAACTGCTAACACTGCAACTTGTAAGGTTCCCTGAAAGAAGTCCGAATAAACAAGTCCATGGTACACCCACCAAGTCAAGGGGCAGTCACCAGAACAATGCTGATATCTGAATGTTTAACTTTCGAGCAGATTCTGGTATCTGAATGTTTAATTTGAGAGCAGTACAAGAATGCTGATGTCTTAACTAAAGAAAATGTTGGTAGCTTATCTTCAGAAAAATGCTAATGTCTTAACTTGAGGTAATGCTGGCATCTGTATGTCAGACTTAGAACATTCCTGATGTGTACGTTTACATTTAAGTATAACTTGATTAACATACTTTGTGATAACCCCATGACACGGGATTCTGCCTTGTATGAGAAGTTATATATAAATATGACAACGTTCCCAATTGAGAGGGGGAGACCACTGTCTAGCGCCCGGCGTGGGCTAGCGTGGATCTGCTCCCAAGCTTGTTTGTATACGTGTATACTTGCAAACTTGAATAAAGACAGTACTGTTGACTTTATTAATCAAGTGGTGGTTCTCTGTTCTTGGACAGGCGTTCACAAGAAGCCAGCAAGCTCGGGCTGAGCTTCCACAGTATCATGGGCCTGCCGGAGTGGGGTGGGGGCGGAGAGGTCAGGAAGAAAATTGCAGGTTAGGAACTTTCTTCCTGACCTCTCCGCTCCCACCCCACTCCGGCCTATCACCCTCACCTTGACCTCCTTCCACCTATCACATCTCCTAAACTACAATTTTCTTCCTGACCTGTCCACCCCCATCCCACTCCGGCCTATCACCCTCACCTTGACCTCCTTCCACCTATCACCCCTCCCCCAAGTCCCTCCTCCCTACCTTTTATCTTAGCCTGCTGGACACACTCTCCTCATTCCTGATGAAGGGCTTGTGACCGAAACGTCGAATTTCCTGTTCCTCAGATGCTGCCTGACCTGCTACGCTTTAACCAGCAACACATTTTCAACTCTTCTACACCATTGTTCTCCTCATCAGTAAGAACCATTTCCTCCAATTGCCCATTTATATTTGGATTCCAGATTTCCTTTAACGGTTTCAATTTACTAAATTTTTGTCGTTATACTATAACCCTCGAGTGAAAATGAGGCGCAAGGCCTCCCTCGCGAGTCCTAGTATATAAAAACCCATCTGCGATAGATTGTGGGAGATGTAATAGTTCTTTAACCGCACTTTCAATTATATTATCAAGTCTATTAAGATAATTCAGTGATGCTTCTGATAAAATTAATAATAATAAAGTCTAGGGATAAAATATACTTTCAAGAGTTCCAATTTCTGTACGGATTTTAAGAGATCTTTTAAGATTATTTATCCAGTCTCCTAGCAGGTCTTCCCAATGTGATTGGCTTATCCCAATCCACGGATCAATTTTTGCACCCAGGTATTTATCGGTGCTTCCAGGATCTATAACCTGTATCACTCCCTCATTACATTTCCAGTTAGCCCTATTATTATAAATAAATGTTTTACTTTTATGAGCAAAGTAAAATCCTTTAGTTTTTCTCATGTTAACCTCCATACCAGTATTATTGTAAAATCTTTGTCAGTTTTAAATTGTAAGCCATTCCTTCATAGGTTTGGCTGATAAATGCTGTATCATCGCAAACACTGGGGTTACACAATGGTGCCCCTCCCTATCCTGACCTAAAAATATTCCTTTTTAACCATCTTCAATAGTGTTTATGAGAGGGTCCATAACTAATGGGGACTATTTTGTGACTTAGTGCCCACTTCCTTATCGCGAATCCTGTTTTGTTTTAGGAGTGATCTTCTTTTAGCGGAGATTTGTTTCGGTGTTTTAGTTCTTAGTTTTTCTGCAGTAAGTTGATGAATATGTTTACAGCCTGTACCTTCCTGCTCTAACCGGTTTAACATTTCTATTTCAGAGTTGGACCAAACTCCTACCTTTCTCTACCTTTTCCAAATTACCTTTCTTTTCTTTATTTATTTTAATATTCCTTACATTTGGGTGCACGCGCCCCTCGTGCTGCCCTAAACCTATGGCTGTTGTAAATCTAAGTGGGCAAACTTCACATTGGAATAGTTTATCTACTTCTTTCATTCCTGTTACGTTTCGGACAGTGACAAGCGGCTGAGTGGTAACTACCCTCCCAGACACATTTACTACATTAACTCTTCCTGCTTTTATCCCCTGACACTGATTTAAGTGTTTTCTAAACAGTCCTGTTGTATTATAAATGTTATTACAAAATTTACAAATGAAATTATTTATCAGGTACTCTATTATTATTTCTATTTTATCTTTTCTAGGTAACACTTCTCTCTCTCGCTCTCTGATTCTCTGTTTTGACTAAAATTAAAGGTCCCTTTAAAATTTGAATTAAAAATTGTCCAACTATTAAAAGAACCAGATTCCAGAGGTGCCTTCTCTATGAATCCTTTAATTCGACCATGACATTTCTGGGCCCTTTCCCTGTCTCCCTCATGCCTGCCTGAGGGCAGTCGTGCCGGAGTAACAATTATGGGCTCTTCGGTTTGTGTAGAAACAGATGGTCGAGTGCTTATTTGGCGAATGCATTTGGCACACGGTGCTGCCAATAGCAACCACGTGGGGTGGTTATTTTCCCGGTCTCCCACCCAACCAGAAATTTTGGCGCTCGGCATAATTGCCAATTTGCCAAAATAAAAGGGGTTTCTAAAATTGACCGAAAGGTCACCAGCCGTCTCTTGTTTTTGCTCTGGTCGTATTACCGACCTGATGCTCATGCGACGGAAAGAGTAAATTAAAACCATCAGTGGCTCCACAGCGCTGGATAAAACCAAAGGTAAGATCAATGATAAAATCCACACCAGTAAAACCACATAAAGCAAGCTAAAACCACACCTCCGTTATCAAGTTTCCTCCCTCAGGCCGTTTCCAGGGGAACCACGTGGGGGTTCGACCAACTTTGCACCCGGTAAAAATACGTAAAAACGATTACGAAGGTGACTACACAGGCACAGTTGGGAGACCAACCAAACACATCAATCTGTAGTCACATCCCCCAACAAGGCTGCCAGCTTTATTCCCAACGATTTCCCCATTGGCATCCTGCTCATTAATAGTGTCCAAGGTCTGTTTCCCTGTTGGGTCAGGACTCTGAGCTTATTGTCCTGGTCGGCCAAATCAAGGGCCCGACTGGTTGATGCTCCTGCCCCATGTGCTGTCGCTAAGTCATTCAATATTTCCCTTTTATGTTGTATCTCTGTCCCAGGTTTGGTCTTTCTGTCATCTGTCCCTATCTCTTGTCCCAGTTATCGATGGGACACTGGGAGGTATAGTGTTTGAAGTTGCGGGGGGAGCACCATTCGGGCAGTTGGGTTCCTGCTAAATTCACCACCTTAGATCATGGGATGGGATCATGCAGGACTTTTCTGATTAGTTTTAAACGAGTCTGTTTTGTGAACCGGATGTGGCTTCAAGACAAAAGGGTTCGGGTGCCTTTGCAGCCGGTTTCAGGCCATTCCTAATCTCTTATAGAATGAACTTTCCCTTTTGAGTTTCCTGGGATATCGTTGCCAGCGTTCCAATCCCACTTCTGGGTCTCTTGGTAAGCCTCCATATCGGAGAATCCCCACCAATCACCCGTGATTGCTACACTCCGGTAACAGTCACCTGAGCTTCCATTTCCTTTTCTGGACACTGCTCGCTGATTGTTACACCCGAACATGATACTTTCATTGGGGCATCCTCCTATTCCCCTGCGTCTGGTGGATCAAACCATTTGTACCCCAGGGGCATGGACCCAGGTTTGTTTGATATCTCCTGCGGGTGGTTCCTGATGATCCCGATGGGGTAATCTTTATTGCGTTCCCATGGTTACCCTGGCACGTGGCGCTGGTACCAATCCTGTCAGTACATAATGAGTCTTGATTGGCTGCACCTCCCCAGAAATTGAAAGAGAAGTTTGGGGGAGGGCAGACTTGGAAACGGTTCTGGTGAAGGGGAGAAGGCTCAAAACTGGAAACCAAGTGACTGAGGTTATCTGAACCCCTCCCTCCTGCACCATCTCTCAAGCTACATATTCATCCTGTCTATTCTTTCATTTCTACTCTGACTGGCACGTGGCACTGGGAGCAATCCTGAGATTACTTCCTCTGAGGTCCTACTGTGTAACTTGGCTCCTAACTCCCTAAATTCTGCTTGTAGGACCTCATCCCATTAATTCCCTTCCTCATGTGGCCTACTTTACTACAGGGAAAACATCTGAGCTTTCTTACTTCCCTATCCCCTCATGGTTCACCACAGGGTCTAGAGGAAACCTTTCATTAATATCTTCAACAAGATGTCCCTTTTCCCTAACCACGTGAGGATTTCCATTTTTCCCCAATTTCTATCCCTCTCAGATTGAATTTGATGTTGGAAGGCAAACTTTGATTTATGAACCAACTCATAATCATCTGCCTTTTCCGCTGATAATCTTGCAATCTTAACTCGCTCTTCCATGTGAGTTCTCGTAACTTCAGGAAGTGAATTTTGAAATCCTCGATGATAACTGTCTCTCTAGATCGATTTTCAATGCTCTTATCCACCGATCAAAGTTACTTTGTTTGATCCTTTCAAACTCTGTGACCCCAGGCCACTCCTTAGGGTCTAAAATGCCTATAAGCTTCTGCGTGGAGCTCTTATGCACTGAAGGTTGCTTTTTCATCACCTGATACTCCCCAGATCCCTCCCCTGATAATGACGCAAATACCTCACCAGCTCCACATCCCATCTTCACTTGGATCAACAACACCCACATGGTCACTGGCTATTTCATTTGTTTAGTCACTTTCTTCAATGAAATGAAAAAGCTGCCTACATTTTTCTCATCAAACTGAGGCAACTCTTGGACATAATTAAATAGATTCAATAAAGTGTGACACTGGAAAAGGCACAGCAGGTCAGGCAGCATCTGAGGAGCAAAAGAGTCAACGTTTCAGGCATAACCCTTCATCAGGACTGGGGAGAGGGAAGGGGGCTGAGAAATGGGGCAAGGGGCTAGGGGAAAGATGGGGGGGGGTGCTAAGGTAGGGTGTGATTGTGATTGGTCAGTGGGAAGGAAGATGGGCACGTAGGTCAGGTCAAGAGGGCAGTGCCGAGTTGGAGGGTTGGATCTGGGATGGGGTGTGGGGAGGAGAAATCTGGAAACAAATGAATTCCTTGTGAAGCTCTAAACTTTATCTGCTCTGTCCAGCATCGACAGTCCTTGCTGCCTCCTTGTATTTAACCCAATCCTCACCAGCCCTTGGCTATGATGTGATCACTCTCCACCATCCCCATCAATCCTTTCACTTCGGTCTCTGCCACTTTAAGTCAAATTTGAGTTTGCATGTTCCAACATCTGAAGTACAAGAGCTCTCTCTTTCTCCTTTTAGATTAGACTTACGATGTGGAAACAGGCCCTTCGGCCCAACAAGTCCACACCGACCCGCCGAAGCGAAACCCACCCATACCCCTACATTTACCCCTTACCTAACACTACGGGCAATTTAGCATGGCCAATTCACCTGACCCGCACATCTTTGGACTGTGGGAGGAAACCGGAGCACCCGGAGGAAACCCACGCAGACACGGGGAGAACGTGCAAACTCCACACAGTCAGTCACCTGAGTCGGGAATTGAACCCGGGTCTCAGGTGCTGTGAGGCAGCAGTGCTAACCACTGTGCCACCGTGCCGCCCACCGTGTAAGGCCCATCCTTCCCTTTTGTTTCTCCTGTTTTTAATTGTAATTCAAACTGTTTCATTTCCTTTTCTCTTTATTTTGGTTCTGCCTGGGACAATCTTTCTTCCTCTTCATCCCTCGCCAAAGCCTCCAATTCAAGCTGTTGGATTTGCAGTTGAATGTTGCCAATCTCCAATAACGCTGATTGCTTTCCTGGGAATTGGAAATGGTGAGCTTTTGCTGCAATTCATTGCCTCACAATGACATCATCGCAGCTCCTGAAGGCCCAGGGGTGCTCCCTGTCTGTCTGTCTGTCTGTCTCCCCAGGAACCCAGTCACCACACTGACTACATAGCACCAGGATACTTGAGATGAATGCTGCCTGCCCTATGACGTTATAGCAGCCTGGGGATTAAATATTAACACCTCCTTCAGGATCCTCTTTTTATCTTATTACAATCTGATGCTCTTTGACCTTGAGATGAATGAATCATTGGCTTTTAAGATTGACAATATACTCAATTTTAAACTTGATTGGAGGTTGGCATTTAGGGATATAATTTAAACTGGCTGAGTTTGATTTTTTTTGTCCCCAGGTAACGAGCTAATTAGGATGTTCAACCAAGTGTTGTATTGTTCGTTTATTGGGAACACTTGCTGCTGTGGCAGATATATACAAATCTCATCTAAACTCTCTAACGATCTGCAGCAAATATGATATTTTAAATTAAAAGTCTGTGACATAAGACTCCAACGAAATAGTCTCATTCTTAAAGGGTTCTGAGAACATAAGCGGATTGAGGTCAGTGTCTACAACCGTCTCCGACACATTGTTCGTGACATACACATTAAAATCTCATAAGGTCAGCACCAAACTCAATAGCTCCTTTTCTATCACGGAGTCTTTCCTTTGGTGGATGTTGTTCTTTTTTGAAAAGTAACCGACTGGCAGTTCAATCCCATCCTCATCTTCCTGTCGGGGAACAGCTCCAACTCCAATGGCACCAGCATTGATGGTGACCTTAAAAGGTTTTGAATAGTTTGGTCTAGCTAAAACTGGTTTGGTGGTTAATATTACTTTCAAATGGGTGAATGCCTCCTGCATTGTTCTATCCACTGAAACTTTGGTGTTCTTCAGCAACTCAGTTAATGAAGTTAATGCACTGCTGAGGTTTGGAACAAACTTCCAACAGAACTCGCTGAGTCTTCAGAATCGAAGCACCGCTTTCTTCGAGGTTGGTCATGAAAATTCCTCAATAGCCTTTGCATCCCATGGGATCATCCTTCCATGACTAATGTTATGTCCCAACAATGTCACCTCTGCTTTTGTGAATTCAGTTTTATTTAAGTTTATCACCAGTTTTGCTTCACAAAGTCATTCCCAGAGCACTGCTAACTGTACCATGTGATCTTTCCAGGACTTACTAAAGATCACTACACCCTCCAAATAGACAGCACAGTTTGTTAACCCAGCCACAACCCTGTCCCTGAGTCTTTGGAATGTGGTGGGTGTGTTCTTCATTCCAAGGGACATCACCTTAAACTGATATAGACCATTTGGGGTCACAAACACAGACATGTTTTTCACCGACTCTGGTAAAGGTTACCTGCCAGTAACCACACATTAAGTCCAACTGGGTGGTGTAACTGGCTTGTCTGACTTTCGGGATACACCCCTCCAATTTAGGAATTGGATATGAGCGTTGACCTTCCAGTAATCCACGCAGAATTGTTGAATCCCGTCCAAGTTGGAACTAAGATGATCGATGAACTCCACTCGCTCTGGCTCGGTTCGATGATGTCCTCGTCGAGCATGGCCTCCATCTCCATTGGACTTGTCTGGCTTTGAAAGGATTAAGCCGATAGGGGTGTTGTTTTATCAGAGCAATGTTCCCTACGTCTGCACATGCTCCATAACCCTCTGTCGTCTGCCTGACTATGTGTCTGTGTAAATGAGGCTTAAACATTGTTATCTGGTCTGTTTCTATCATCTCCCCAGGAGCACATTCCAGTCACCTCACGCTCTCTCTGTCAAAACAAATGATTTCGTTCACACATATCCTTCAGAGTGTCGTCATTTCAACGTAAAACTATACCCACCAGTATTTGATATTTCCACCCTGGAGAAGATTATGTGAATATCCTACTCAGAGAAATCAATATATTTTATATAAGTGTGCCTCTCATAATATATACTTGTATCAGGTCACATCTCAGCCTTTGAAGAAAACAGTCCATTCATACAGGAAGCTTCAAGATAGACAGAACAGAGTTATGCAGAGTGAACAGTTTGTGTGCTGCAACTACTTGGCTTGAATATTGAATCAGTATTTTCCCCATATTTTCGTATCTATTCTAACATTAAACCTGATGATGATCGATGTGCTTCCACATAAAGATACTTGGTAAAGCTGTGTCTACCCACGAATGGAAGGACTCCATGGCCTTGTTCAGGAAGGATTATTAATTGATCCCAGATAGTTCTAAGTCCAGCTGAATTTGCAGAGAAGGTGTGATGATATACGACATTCCTTTGTAAATATTCAATACTAATTACTAGAGATAATACACAGTCTCTGGGACATTAGTTCTATTCCAGGGAGTCTACCTCACTCCCGATATTGTTAGCGGGCAGTTAATGCCATGAACCCATGGACATTTGTTGACATGCCCTTACAATGATGATGACACACGCTCAGTGATATTCTACACTGAAAGATGATCCCAGTCTTACTCTCCCTCACAGTGACCTTTCCCATTCAACAGGACAAAACCCTGCACTGTGATGATTCCCATAATCTTCCCAAGCTGCTTTGAAATAAGGAGAGTTGTAGCAAGAGTAAAACCACAGGCAATGTATGACCCTCTCCAGCTAATAGCACTTCAATAGGAGGCTGTCACAGAATTGCAGAATTGGTCCTGCACATGAGGAGACCATTCACCCCTCTGTGTCTGTACAGCCCACTCAAATGAGCAGCTTCCCCTGATACCAATCCCCTGCTCCTTCTACAGAATGTTGCCCACTATTTCAATCCAAATAATGATCCCGTGCCCCTTTGAACGCTTCGATTGAACATGTTTCCATTACATTTCCACACACTTTACCCAAACCACTGAGGACAGATTGCATCCTTTGGGCGACAGAACAGGAGGGAGTCACCCAGTGTTATTAACAAAAGAATATTACTCCCGAGATCCAGGTAATGTTCTGAGTTTCAGGGTCTGAATCACATCATAATAGATGGTGAACAAAATCCAATTTAAAACAAAACTGGAATCAAAAAGTGTAGATGGTAATTGGGTAGAATAGAGAAGCTGAAAGCTGAAAAACAATGATTTGAGTTCGAGGCCATCCAGTAGTCATGTGGATGCAGTGCAGAAAATAAATCATGTCATAGATGGAGCATAAAAAGAAGCAGAGATTTCTGGGAAAACTCAGCAAACTAGCAGCATTTGTGGAGAGAATGCAGTGCTAACATTTTAAACCAAGTGACCCTTCTTCAGAACTGATTACAGTGTGAAAAGGTTGGTATGCATGCTGAAGGTATGGCAGGAGATGGAAGGTGTAAATGTCATGTGGAGATGGAGTATACAGAGAGAGAACGTCAGTTGGACAGACACATGAATGTGTCGAGGTTTGTCTGGGAAGATCAATAGTTGCTGATGTGGACCAGTGGGAGCCGATAGTGGGATTGCTGTCTAACAGCCGATGTGATGACAAGGCTGAGCGTGTCGGGTTAAGGGAAGGACAGAGGAGAAGGTGCTCAGGTCCTAAAATTATTGAACTTGGTATTGAATTCTGAATGCTGCAGGAACCCCAAGCTTGTTTTAACTGAATCAGTGTGGCAAACCTGAGACAGGGATGTTGGTCAGAGAACATGATGGTGTCTTGAAGTGGCAGATGTACAATCAATGTTCTGCAAAACATTGACACAGTCTCCGTTTCCCCCATCAATGTGGAGCAGACCACACTGTGATTGGCGAATATAGCAGACTGGGCAGTGGAAAACAATGGGAAATAATTTCATGGCACTTTATGTGGGCCCAATACACAAGAGGGAAGAAAGAAGGGGAGGAGAGTCAGACTTTTAGAGGTTTGTTTCATTTATAAAGGGACCAGAGAGTCATTTCTGGACAGGGTCACACATACCTCCCTCACAGCCACCCTCACCCTACTCCCACCCCCGCTCCATTACCCTCCTCCTGGTGCCTGGTTCAGGGATGTCACCGAACGGCTGTAGGTCATTTTAGAAAATAAACCAGCGCAGCACAGGAACAGGTCCTTTGGCTCACCGTGTCTGTGGCAACAGTGATGCCATTCCAAACTAATCCCATCTGCTTGGACATGGTCCATATCCCTCTATTCCCTGCCTGGTCATGTGTCTGTCTGAATGGTTCATAAACATAGCTATCCCATCTGTTTTATCAATACACCTCACAATGCTTTCCAGGCACCTACCGTCCCCTAAGTGAAGAAAACACTTATCTCAAACACCTTACTCAAATATTTCCCCTGTCACCTTAGACATATTGGTGAAAGTGAGGACTGCAGATGCTGGAGATCAGAGCCGAGATGAGAGTGGTGCTGGAAAAGCACAGCTGGTCAGGCAGCATCCAAGGAGCAGGAAATTGACGTTTTGGGTAAAAGCCCTTCATCAGGAATGATGGGCTTTTGCCTGAAACATTGATTTTTCTGCTCCTCGGATGCTGCCTGACCTGCTGTGCTTTTCCAATATCACTCTAATCTGGACCTTAGACATATGCCTCAGAGAATTTGACATTCTACTCTCGGAATACAATTCCAAATGTTGAGAAGGTTTGTAGTTCAGGTTGATTTGAGGAGACTTGTAGCACTGGATGTAGGTTTGCTCACTGAGCGCAAAGTTCATTATCAGCCGTTTCTTCACCAAACTCGGTAACATCTGCAGTGATCCTCCAGACGAAGCAATGCAGTGTTTCCTGTTTTCTATTTACATGTTTGGGTTTCCTTGGGTTGGTGATGCCTTTTCCTGTGATGATGTCATTTCCTGTGGTGATGTCATTTCTTGTTCTTTTTCTCAGGGGGTGGTAAATGGGGTCCAGGTCAATGTGTTTCTTGATAGATTTCCGGTTGGAATGCCGTTCATCTAGGAATTCTTGTGCGTGTCTCTGTTTGACTGTCCTAGGATATGTGTGTTGTCCCAGTCGAAGTGGTGTCCTTCCTTATCTGTATGTAAGGATACTAGTGAGAGAGGGACATGTTTTTATGTGGTTAGTTGATGGTCATTTATCCTGGAGGCTAGTTTTCTGCCTGTTTGTCCAATGTAACCACGCTCACCTACATCAAAGACATCTTGGAAATGACTGTCAGATGACTCAGACCCTTTGGCATCATGGCAGCCCACAAACCCAGCAACACACTAAACCAGCAGTTAATGAACTTAAAGACCCCAGACAGACAACAAGTAAAATGAATGTCATTTACAAAATACCGTGTAAGAGCTGCAACAAACACTACATTGGACAAACAGACAGAAAACTAGCCACCTGATGGAGGAGCAGTGCCCTGAAAGCTAATGTTTCTAATTAAACCTGTTTGACTATAACCTAGTGTTGTGTGATTTTTCACTTAACATATCTTACACCTTCTTAACAAACTTATCAGTCTGGTTGGAAACTTTCAGGGATCTATGTATATGGATACTGAGATCCCTCTGCTCATCCACACTTCTAAGAATCTTACCATCAGCCCAGTACTCTTTATTCCTGTTGCTCCTTCCAAAATGAATCACCTTACACGTTTCTGAATTCAACTCAATTTGCCACCTCTCAGCCCAGCTCTGTAGCTTATCAATGTCCTTCTGTAACCTGTAACATCTTTCTGCATTGTCCACAATGCTACCAACTTTAGTGTCATCCACATATTTACTAACCCATCTTTCTGTATCCTCATCCAGGTCATTTATAAAAATGACAAATAGCAGTGGCCCCAAAATAGATCTTTCTAGTATACCACTCGGAACTGAAATCCCGGATGAACATTTCCCATCACCACCGCCCTCTGCCTCCTTACAGCTTGCCAATTTCTGATCCAAAATGCTAAATCACCCTCAATCCCATGCCCCTGTATTTTGTGCAATAGCCGACCATGGGAAACCTTATCAAATGCATTATCAAAATCCACATACACCACAGCAACTGCTTTACCCTCTTCCACCATGTAATCACCTTCTCAAGGAACCCAATAATGTTTGTGAAGCACCACCTCCCCTTCACAAAACCATGGTGACTATCTCTAATCAAAGTATTCCTTTCTAGATGATTATATTTCTATCTCTTATAATCTTTTCCAACATTTGACCCACAACCAAAGTAAGGCTCACTGGTCTATAATAACTAATACAATAGCATTAGTCCTCCCCACCTGATTCTTACATATGTCCTTATCAGGCAGTAACAAACCTTTCAGCTGCATTCTATGCTCCTGAGGCAGGTGGCTCACTGACCTATCCCACTCCTCAAGGACATCTTCATGTTTTAATCTATTTAGAGGCACATCACCATCCACACCATCTGGGTTGGATTCCTCACTCTGTGGGACAGTAACTAACAGCTGTTTCTCTAGTTCTTTCTCTCAAGTGTAATATGGTTTCAACATGGTCACATGACATCTCAATACTTTATTTCTATCTGGCATCTTTACTAGATTGTTCAGCTGATTGAAACTTTTCTCAATTTGATAGGGACCACAAAACCTGTCATTGAAGGGATCTCCTATCACTGCTGACAGTACTAACACATCATCCCCTCAGGAAAACGCCTGAGTCTCAGAGCTTTTATCTGCCACCTGCTTCATTCTACATTGTGCCCTCTTTAGGTGTTGTTTAGTTAACTCACTGACTCAATTTAGTCTCACCCTCACCTCCAATACAAAGTCAAAGTGAAAGATCTCCGGCTTTTGAAATTAATGTAAAAAATTGTCGACCAAAGGTCGAATTACTTCCTGCCCAAATATTAACTTGAATGGAGTGACCTGAGGAGATTCATCTGGGGCATCTCTAATGGCAAACAATATGAATGTTGTTTATCCCAATCATTCGGGTAATCCTGACTGTATTCCTTCAACATGGTCTTCAAGGTCTGATGCCCCCTTTCTAAAGCTCCCTGGGATTCAGGGGGTTCCACACTGGATTTAAAGGGCTGTATACCTAAACTATCCATAACCTCCTTAAACAACCTAGCAGTAAAATTTGACCCTTGGTCTGACTGAATCTCTCTGGGAATCCCATACCGTGTGAAGAAAGCTACTTACTCCTGTACCACCCTTTTTGCCTTGATTCTCCGTAATGGAGTTGCCTCGGGAAATCTGGAAGACACCTCAATAATGGTCAGCAAGTACTGGTTCCCACTGTTAGTTCTCGGGAGGGGCCCTACACACCCAATTATAAACCGCATGAAAGATTTTTCAAACGCAGGAATTGGCAAAAAGCTGCTGGTTTTATCCCTGCCTGTGGCTTACCAACCATTTGCCGTGTATGACACGTACGGTAAAAGGTTAACCACATCCTTGTGCATTCCAGGCCAATAAAACTGTTTTTACCTTCGCCTGAGTCTGTCGTATCCAGAGGTGACCTTCTACAGGTCGTTCATGTGCTACCCGTGTCACTTCCTGTCTGTGTGCTACCGGCAACACAATCTGGTGCCCTTCGGCCCATTTCTCCTCGACACAAACTGAACCTCCACTCCTTCATCTTTCTTTTTCCTTCTCACTTCTTCATTCTGCGACTTATAACAGTGAGATCCGGTTACTACGCAGCCTGGAAAAATACCAGGATATTTCTGTTTAAATTCCCCAGTTTCTTGGTCTTCCTTGGGCTTCCCCACAATAAGGGGTGTCACTCCCACCTTGGATCCAGCCAAATCATTCCCAAGAACAAACTAAATTCCTTTTCCCGCCACTCTGTCAGTTACTCCCCTTGTAACTTCCCCAGTCTTGAGTTGGCACTCCAGCCTGATCATACATGGGGGAATGTTAAATTTCTGTCCATCTATCCCCCAAATTACCACACTCTTGGGTAACAGATCAGAACGAGTGCATATTCGTTCATCCTTTACTATCAGCGACTGGTTAGATCCTGTTTCTCTCAAAATGCAAACTTCTTTTCCTTCTCCCCTTGTTCTTTCTGAGTAAACTTTACCCACAGAGGTGAATACTTTGTTGAGATCAGGTACTAACTCCATACCCAGCCGCTGCTGAGGCTGTGCACTCTCCTGCAGCTCCTCGGCTCCTCTTGGGGTCTCCTTTATTCCCTTCACTAGTGTCACTGGCTTAGCTTCTTTTCCCACATCTTTTCCCACAATGCCTTTCTTTAACGACCAGTGCTGTGACTTGTGTCCCACCTTCTGGCCATGAAAACACCTTTTCCCAGTGTCCTTCTGAAGCCACCAGCACTGTAATGTTCTGTGACCCATTCCATTACAGTGAACACACCTGAGGCCTTTCACCTCCTGTCCACCCTCTTCGGCGGCTGCTTTATCCTGTGGGAAATTCTTACCAGTGTTCTCTATTCTTTCTTTCCTAGTGTAGGATCTGCCCTTCTCCCAACGTCTATCCCTCACAGGACGGAATTCTGGCTGGAAGCTTGTCTTATGCACCAACATGGATTCACCTGCCATTTCTGCTGCCCATCTCACTTGCTGAGCTTTCTGTTCCTCCACGTGAATTCTTACCATTTCTGGAAATTAGTTTTTAATCTCCTCCAGCAGAATAATCTCTCGTGAAGACTCGAAAGTCCAATCAATTTCCATCAATCACCGTCCTCTATCTTCTTTCAACTGGCCAATTTCTGATTGAAACCCTGGATCACCCTCAATCCTATGCCTCTGTATTTTGTGCAGTAGCCTACCGTGGGGAATGTTATCAAACACCTCACTGAAATCCATATACACCAACTCAACCACTTTACTCTCATCCACCTGTAAGGTCACATTCTCAAATAAATTCATAAGTTTGTGAGGCATGACCTACCCTTCACAAGGCCGTGATGACTGTCCCTAATCAATTTACTGCTTTCTAGATGATTAAAAATCCTATCTCTTATAACCTTTTCCAACACTTTCCCCACAGCGGAAGTAGGACTCACTGCTCTATAATGACCAGGGTTGTCTCTACTCCCCGTCTTGAACAAGGGAACAACATTTGCTCCCTTCCAGTCTTCTGGCACTATTCCAGTAAACAAGTTTGACATAAAAATCAAAGCCAAAGGCTGTACAATCTGTTTGCTGGCTTCCCAGAGAATCCGAGGATAAATCCCATCCAAACCAAGGGACTTATTTATTTTCATTAATCCCAGAATTGCTAACACCTCCTCCTTGTGAACCTCAATCTTGTCTCGTTTAGTTGCCTGTATCTCCGTATTCTCCTTGATAACATTGACAAATTTCCCCCCAGGATACTGTTACCCCTTTGTTTCAGGTGTGGACCATCCTGTTTGTAGAGGTCCCTCCTACCCCAGAATGCGCCCCAATTATCCAGGAATCTGAATCCCTCCCTCCTGCATCATCCCCGTTACCACGTGTTCAACTCCTCTCTCTCCCTATTCCTCAAACCCCCCCACCGCAAGCATGTGGCACAGCTAACACACCAGCTTTAATCTTCCAGCTTAGCTCCTGACTTTCTGTGTTACATCCCCATCCCTTTTCCTACTTACATTGTTGGTGCCAATGTGGACCACGACTTGGGGCTGCTCCCGATCTGAGACACTGGCACCTGGGAGGGTACGCACCAACCGTGAGTCTCTCTAGTTCCCCCAGAACCTTTATCTGTTTCCCTAACTATGGTGTTCTCAATGACTAATGCTCTGCTCCTTTCCCTGTTTCATTCTGAGCAACATGGACAGACTCTGCCTGAGACCTGTACCCCATTGCTTACCCCTGGGAAGTCATTTCCCCCCCCGCCAACAGTATCCAAAATGGGTTCCTTGTTATTGAGGGTAACAGCCACAGGGGATCCCTGCACTGCCTGCCGGTTCCCTTTCTGGAGGATGAGGATGAGTGGGAGACAATACCTGAGTAGTGTTTCGGTTAAAGTTACCACCCAAATATGTTCCTTCCCTTACCCAGCAGTCCCGAGTCTGCTCCTGCTCAGCGTGCGCTCCGTCTATTCACGAGGTAAGTTTTTAAATCAATGATTCACCTTCCCGTCAGCCCTGAATCGTCGCTCCTGCTCTTCCTGCTGCTAAACAAAGGTGCAGTGCCCCTACACTCGAGGTAAGTTTTTAAATCAGTCACTTACATTCCCGGCTCCACACCCCCTCTCCCCAATTCTGCTGTTGCCAGGGGAGATTGGTCAGGTTGAAAGCAGAGGGTGAGGTGGGGGCTGCTGGGAAGGTCAATTTCCCACTTCAAGGACTGACCTTGAGCGTGAGCAGCCTTTATTTTACAGACAGCATCAGAGCGAGAGGTGGCTGCAAGGACCAAGGGGCTGCTGGGAATGTGTTTGGGTAGCGCTGAACCTGAGACACTAAACGTGCCATGTGTCCCACCCGCCCTCCCCCTCAAACCAAAACAAAGGGTTCCCTGGTGGGTTGGTAACGTAAGGCTTTTCTATTTACATTTCTGCTGTATCTTGTGTTTAGTTAAAACCATTACTACTTTTTAATTTATCTATTATTTGTTCATTTGAATAAGACCAGTGCAGAGAAGTACTAGAAATGATTTAACTGATAAATTTTGTATAAATTAATACATTAATTGAGTCGCGGTGTCTGGGCAGATGCTGTGCTGTAGCTGTATGATGTGGGAGCTGGCTGATCCCATTGTGAACGGCAGTGACCACATCTGCAGCAAGTGTTGGTCGCTGGAAGAATTGATGTTCTGGAATCTGAGCTTCAAACACTGCGGCACATCCGGGAGGGGCAGAGTTACCTGCACGCTTTGTTTCAGGAGGCAGTCCCACCTGGTAGATTCAGTAATTCACATTCAGTCAGTGATCAGGGACAGCAGGGTGTGACTGTAAGTGAGGCAGGGAGGGGTATCCTGAGCTCGGGAGTGGAGGAGTCTCAGCTTTTGACCTTATCCAACAGATATGAGGTACTTGCTCCCTGTGTGGATGAGCAAAAGGACAGTGGGGAGGATGAGGCAGCTGACCACGACACCAAGGTGCAGAAGGCCATTCTAGAGGGGGCAGCAAAAAGACAAGTAGTTGTTATGGGGGCTTCTATAAATAGGGGATAGGTAGTATCCCTTGTGAGCTGGATCGGGGGTCCCACATGGTGCGTTGCCTGCCTGGTGCCAGGGTACTGCACATCGCTGACTGTCTTGAAAGGATATTGGAGCGGGGGTGGGAGGGTCCAGATGTGGTACATGTTGGGACTAACAACATGGGCAGCTCTCGCTCTCAATAGGAGTGAGAATGACTGGGTAGTTGTTATGGGGGTCTTTAGCTTTCCAAATATTGACTGGGCATACTATAGTTCAAGTACTTCAGATGGTTCAGTTTTTGTCCAACGTGTGCAAGAGGGTTTCCTGACAGAGTATGTCAACAGGCCAAAAAGGAACAAGGCCACAATAGATTTGGTATTGGGTAATGAACCCGGCCAGATGCTAGATTTGGAGATAGATGAGCACTCTGGTGATAGTGACCACAATCCGGTTATGTTTACTTCAGTGATGGAAAGGGATAAGTATATACCACAGGGCAAAAGTCATAGCTGAGGGAAAATCAATTATGATATAATTAGGCAAGATTTAGGATGCATTGGATGGGAAGGAAATGGCAGGGGATGGACACAATTGAAATGTGGAATTTATTCAAGGAACAGCTACTGTGTATCCTTGATGGGTATGCACCTGTCAGGAAGGGAGGAGGTTGTGGAGCGCGGGAGCCAGAGTTTACTAGGGAAGTTGAATCTCTTGTCAAGAGGACGAAGAAGGCTCAGTTAGGGCGCTTGAGAGTTACAAGTGAGCGAGGAAGGACCTAAAGAGAGATCTAAGAAGAGCCAGGAGGGGGCATGAGAAGTCATTGGTGGATAGGATCAAGGATTATCAAAAATAAAAGAATGGCAAGAGAAAGATTAGGGCCAGTCAAACATAATAGTGGGAAGTTGTGCATGGAGTCAGAGGAGAGAGGGGAAGCACGAAATGAATACTTTTCATCAGATGTTGTAATTGTACCAGCCTCCACCACATTCTCTGGCAACTCATTCCATACATGTACCACCCTCTGCGTGAAAACGTTGCCCCTTGAGTCTCTTTCCCCTCTCACCCTAAACCTATGCCCTCTAGTTCTGGACTCACATGTCCAGGTGAAAAGACTTTGTCTATTTATCCTATCCATGCCTCTCATAATTTTATAATCCTCTATAATGTCACCCCTCAGCCTCCGATGCTACAGGGAAAACAACCCCAGCCTGTTCAGCCTCTCCCTATAGCTCAAATCCTCCAAACCTGGCAACATCCTCAGAAGTCTTTTCTGAACCCTTTCAGATTTCACAACATCTTTCCAATAGGATGGAGAACAGAATTGCATGCAATATTCCAACAGTGGCCTAACCAATGTCCTGTACAGCTGCAACATGACCTCCTAACTCCTGTACTCAATACTCTGACCAATAAAGGAAAGCATACCAAACGCATTCTTCACTATCCTATCTACCTGTGACTCCACTTTCAAGGAACTATGAACTTGTGCTCCAAGGTCTCTCTGTTCAGCAAAACTCCCTTGGGCCTACCATTAAGTGTATAAGTCCTGCTAAGATTTGCTTGCCCAAAATGCAGCATCTGAATTAAACTCTCAGCCACTTCTCAGCCCATTGGCCCATCTGGTCCAGATCCTGTTGTAATCTGAGGTAACCCTCTTCACTGAAAAAGGTGGACAAAGTGAGGACTGCAGATGCTGGAGATCAGAGCTGAAAATGTGTTGCGGGAAAAGTGCAGCAGGTCAGGCAGCATCCAAGGAGCAGAAGAATCGATGTTTCGGGCATGAGCCCTTCTTCAGGAAACCTGAAACGTCGATTCTCCTGCTCCTTGGATGCTGCCTGACCTGCTGCACTTTTCCAGCAACACATTTTCAGCTCTAACCCTCTTCACTGTCCACTACATCTCCAATTTTGGTGTAATCTGCAAACTTACTAACTGTGCCTCTTATGCTCACATCCAAATCATTTATGTAAATGACTAAATGTAGAGGGCCCAGCACCGATCCTTGTGGCACTCCACTGGTCACAGGCCTCCAATCTGAAAAACAACACTCCACCACCACCCTCTGTCTTCTACCTTTGAGCCAGTTCTGTATCCAAATGGCTAGTTCTCCCTTTATTCCATCAGATCTAACCATGCTAATCAACCTCCCATGGGGAAAATGCCGAATGCCTTACTGATGTCCACATAGATCACATCTGCTACTCTGCCCTCATCAATCTTCTTTGTTACTTCTTCAAAAATAACAAATGTTCCCTTGTTTAAGCAGGGGAATAGAGACAACCCTGGTAACTATAGACCAGTGAGCCTTACTTCGGTTGTGGGTAAAGTGTTGGAAAAGGTTAGAAGAGATAGGATTTATGAACATCTCGAAAGGAATAAGTTGATTCGGGATAGTCAACATGATTTTGTGAAGGGTAGGTCCTGTCTCGCAAACCTTATTGTGTTATTTGAGAATGTGACCAAACGGGTTGATGAGGGTACAGCGGTTGATGTGGTGTATTTGGATTTCAGTAAGGCTTTTGATAAGGTCCCCCATGATAGGCTATTGCACAGAATATGGAGGCATGGGATTGAGGGTGATTTAGCGGTTTGGGACCGATGGGAAATGTTCATCCTGGAGTTCAGTTAGTAGTGGGGTACCACAAGGATCTGTTTTGGGGCCACTGCCATTTGTCATTTTTATAAATGACCTGGAATCAGGGCCTAGAAGGATGGGTCAGTAAATCTGTAGATGACACAAAGGTCAGTCGAGTTGTGGATAGTACCGAAGGATGTTGCAGGTTACTGAGGGACATAGATAAGCTGCAGAGATGGGCTGAGAGGTGGCAAATGGAGCTTAATGTTAAAAAGTGGAAGGTAATTCGCTTTGGAAGGAGTAACAGGAATACAGAGTACTGGGCTAATGGTAAGATTCTTGGTCGTGTAGATTAGCAGCAAGATCTCAGTGTCCAGGCCGACAGATCCCTGAAAGTTGCCACCCAGGTTGAGAGGGTCATGAAGAAGGCATATGGTGTGTGATCTTTTATTGGCAGAGGGATTGAGGTTTGGAACCATGAGATCATGCTGCAGCTGTGCAAAACCCTGGTACGGCCACATTTGGAGTATTGCGCACAGTTCTGGTCACCGCATTATAGGAAGGATGTGGAAGCTTCGGATAAGGTTCCAAGGAGATTTACTAAGATGCTGCCTGGTCTGGAGGAAAGGTCTTACGAGAAAAGGCTGAGGGACTTGAGACCAGGCAGCATCCGAGGAGCAGGAAACTCGACGTTTTGGGCAAAAGCCCTTCATCAGGAATGAAGGCAGGGAGCCTCTGGGATGGAGAGATAAATGGGAGGGGTGGTGGGGTTGGGGAGAAGGTAGCAAAGAGTACAATAGGTGGATGGAACAGCAATAGCACCCAGCTCAGCACCGTCCTCATGACCTGTCCTACCTGCCAATCTTCCTTACCATCAATCCGCTCCACCCTCCACTCTGACCTATCACCTTCATCCCCACCCCCATCCACATATTGTGCTCTTTGTTACCTTCTCCCCACCCCCACCCCTTTCTCATTTATCTCCCCACCCTGGAGGCTCCCTGCCTTCATTCCTGATGAAGGACTTTTTTCCCAAAACATCGATTTTCTTGCTCCTCGGATGCTCCCTGACCTGCTGTGTTTTTCTAGCACCACTCTAATCTAGACTCTGGTTTCCAGCATCTGCAGTCCTCAGTTTTGCCTGAGGGACTTTGCGGCTGTTTTTGTTAGAGAGAAGAAGGTTAAGAGGTGACTTCATTGAGACATATAAGATAATCAGAGGGTTTGATAGTTTGGACAATGAGAGTCTTTTTCCTCAGATGACGCTGGCTAGAATGAAGGGACATAGCTTTAAATTGAGGAGTGATAGATATCGGTGAGATGTCCGAGGTAGGTTCTATACTCAGAGAGTAGTAGGGGCATGGAATGCACTGCCTGCAACAGGAGCCAAACTCACCAACTTTAAGGGCATTTAAATGGTCATTCGATAGGCATGTGGACGAGAATGGAATAGTGTAGGATAGATGGGCTTCAGATTGGTTCCACAGGTCAGCAAAACATCGAGGGCCAAAGGGCCTGTACTGCGCTGTAATGTTCGATCTTCTAACACAGATACATTGAGTGAGTGGGCAAAGATCTGGCAGATGGAATATAATGTTGATAAATGTGCAGTCATCCATTTTGGGAGGAGTAACAGGAACAAGGGTTATTAATTGAATGGTAATAAATTGCAGCATGCTGCTGTGCAGAGGGACCTGGGTGTCCGTGTGTGTGAATCACAGAGGGTTGGTCTGCAGGTACAACAGGGAATTAGGAAGGCAGATGGAATTTTGTCCTTCATTGTGAAAGGGATTGAGTTTAAAAGCAGGGGGGTAATGTTGTAGCTGTACAAGGTGCTGGGGAGGCCGCCCCTGGAGGACTGTGTGCACTTGAGAAAGGATGGACTGGCACTGGGGTTGGTGCAGAGGGGGGTCACTAGGTTGATTACGGAGTTGAGGGGGTTGTCTTATGAGGAGAGAATGAGTAAATTGGGATTATATTCATTGGAATTCAGAAGAATGCGGGTGTATCTTTGGGAATGGTTGAGATAGAAGTAGAGAGGATGTTTCCACTGGCCGGTGAAACTAGGACAAGAGGGTATCGCTTCAAGATTAGAGGGAGCAGAGGTCGGACTGAATTGAGAAGGAACCTCTTCACCCAGAGAGTGTTAATCTATGGAATTCCTTGCCCAGGGAAGCAGTTGACGCTGGTTGAGTAAACAGTTTTAAAGCGAAAGTAGATCATGTTTTGAAAACCTGAAGGAATTAAGGGATACGGTGAGAGTGTGGGTAAGTGGTTCTGAGCCCACGAATAGATCAGCCATGAACTTATTAAATGTTGGAGCAGGCTCGAAGGGCCGGACGGCCTACTCCTGCTCCTAGTGCTTACATCCTTATGTCCCAGATCAGTTCAGGTGGAGCCCGTCCAAATGGTGCAGTCCCATGCTGTCCCAATGAAGACATCAATGCCCCACGAATGTGAATCCCTCTTTCCCACATCACTCCTTCACCCATGTGTTTACTTCCCTCATCTTCTCACGTCTTTGGCATTTTACACATTTTCTGGTAATAATTCAGTGATTACATTCCTTGAGGTCCTTTTTAAACAGATTTTGTTCCTAATTACTGAGATTCCCCAAACAGTCCCTCCTGCCTGTCCCTGCCGATGTATTTGGTGTTAACAGGCACCATGATACAGCACGGTAACTCAGTAGTGCCTCACAGCGCGAGGATCCTGCATTCGATTTCAACCTTAGGGGTGTGGAGTTTGTACATTCTCCGTGTGTCTCCGTGGGTCCCTCTGGGTGTTCTGGTTTCCTCCCACAGTCCAAAGATGTGAACGTGAGGCAGATTGGCAATGCTAATTTGCTCACTGTATCCTGGATATGTAAGATAGTTGGATTATCCTATGGGGATTGTGTGGTTACAGGAATGAGGTGGTTCTGTGAGTGATGCTCTTCCGAAGGTCAGTGTGGACTCGATGGGCTGAAGGGCCTGCTTACACACTCTGCATATTCTATGATTCTGTAGGACAATGAACCCCTCCTGTTCCCTCACCAGTATCCTCTCAATTCCACGCGTGTTGTACCTCACAGTGGCATCAGACACACAGACCCCCATCTGATATTTTTAATGATTCAGTGGCTCGGAAAGAATTGATTGTCCATCCCTAATTGCTGAGAGGGCTGTTCGGAGTAAACCACATTGCTGTGTGTCTGGCCTCGCATGTGGGTCAGAAACGGGAAGGATGGCAGTTTCCTTCCCGAAAGGAAGTTATTGAACTCGATGGATATTATTTCCTGACAATCGGCAATGGGCAGCATTAGACCCTTAATTCCAGGGTTTTTAAATTGGATTTTGTTCACCATCTGTCATGAGGAGACTCAGACCCTGAATCTTGGAACATTACCTGGGTCTCGTGAGTAAAATTCTTTTGATAACACCATTGAGCCACTACTCGCCCCCCACCCCCCACTTATCTGTCACTCAAAGGATGCTATCTGTCCTCCTAATTATAGCATTACCAACCATTATCACTTTCATTGGTGCTGTCCCAGTCCAATGGCTTGGTTAACAACAGGACCCTGCACAGTTTGATGGTACACTCTGCAGAGCACTTCCTCGTCTGCAGCGGCTATCTCTAAAATGGTGAGGGATGGTGTGAGCAATGTTAGAGACAGTAACTCCATTACTTTCCAACACAGTTACGGGTATGAATAATTACTCATTCTTAGATCAGACTTGTCCTGTTGTAATGCCTGGTTGACAGTCAAATTAATTCCCTGCTCTAAATATATTTCTACATCAGGGAATTAACCCAGCTGCTGCATTCTGTTTATTCAAACATTACATCAGAAAGAGTGCTGTAACCTCAGATCCTGAGAGAGACCATGCAGGTGATATAAAGAGAGATTGGATCATATCAGAATATGATTTACATTGACACCCTGACACTTGAAGGAATGTACCATTTCTGATAGAAAATGCACCGTCCCATTCAGACAGTCAGGAACATATTCTATCTGATCCTTGGTATAATTGGCCTCCCTGGTAAGTGACGATAACCGTTGGGGTTCTGCATAATTCTGAGTGAGCTGGTTTCTGCCATTAAACTGTGATTGAGAATGTCGCTTGCTAATCTGTTGGAACTGTTGGAAGGACAGCTACTCAACAACATATTTTTGTTAATTCAAATATCCTCTGTTCTAACTATTCATATATTGCTGCGTCAGAAAAGGAAGAGTTCAGTAATGACGACAGGTTGAGGATGTTAGAACTGTTCTCCCTGAAGGGAAGGAGGTGGAGGTGAGATTTGATTGTGATTTCCAAAATCATGAGCCAGCTGTAAAGAACAGATATGAAGCAGCTGTTATTGCTGGTGAAATCACAAGAAAAATGAGAGGGGAACAATTTAATGTGTAATGTGGATTTTGATTGATGTTATAAGAAATTAGTTTTCACACTGGGCCAGTCCCTCCTTATCTGTCGCCCAAAGGATGCAATCTGTCCTCAGTAGTTAGGGTAAAGTGTGTGGAAATGTAATGGAAACATGTTCAATCGAAGCGTTCAAAGGGGCACGGGATCATTATTTGGATTGAAATAGTGGGCAACATTCTGTAGAAGGAGCAGGGGATTGGTATCAGGGGAAGCTGCCCGTTTGAGTGGGCTGTACAGACACAGAGGGGTGAATGGTCTCCTCATGTGCAGGACCAATTCTGCAATTCTGTGACAGCCTCCTATTGAAGTGCTATTAGCTGGAGAGGGTCATACATTGCCTGTGGTTTTACTCTTGCTACAACTCTCCTTATTTCAAAGCAGCTTGGGAAGATTATGGGAGCCATCACAGTGCAGGGTTTTGTCCTGTTGAATGTGAAAGGTCACTGTGAGGGATAGTAAGACTGGGATCATCTTTCAGTGTAAAATATCACTGAGCGTGTGTCATCATCATTGTAAGGGCATGTCAACAAATGTCCATGGGTTCATGGCATTAACTGCCCGCTAACAATATCGGGAGTGAGGTAGACTCCCTGGAATAGATCTAATACCCCAGAGACTGTGTATTATCTCTAGTAATTAGTCTTGAATATTTACAAGCATCGTCGTAGATCATCACACCTTCTCTGCAAATTCAGCTCGACTTAGAACTATCTGGGATCAATTAATAATCCTCCCTGAGCAAGGCCATGAAGTCCTTCCATTCGTGGGTAGACACAGCTTTACCAAGTATCTTTATGTGGAAGCACATCGATCATCATCAGGTTTAATGTTAGAATAGATACAAAAATATGGGGAAAATACTGATTCAATATTCAAGCCAAGTAGTTGCAGCACACAAAATGTTCACTCTGCATAACTCTGTTCTGTCTATCTTGAAGCTTCCTGTATGAATGGACTGTTTTCTTCAAAGGCTGAGATGTGACCTGATAGAAGTATATATTATGAGAGGCACACTTATATAAAATATATTGATTTCTCTGAGTGGGATATTCACATAATCATCTCCAGGGTGGAAATATCAAATACTGGAGGGTATAGTTTTACGTTGAAATGACGACACTCTGAAGGATATGTGTGAATGAAATCATTTGTTTTGACAGAGAGAGCGCGAGGTGACTGGAATGTGCTCCTGGGGAGATGATAAAAATAGACCAGATAACAATGTTTAAGCCTCATTTACACAGACACATAGTCAGGCAGACAACAGAGGGTTATGGAGCATGTGCAGACAGATGGGATCTGTTTAGAATGACATCATGTTTGCCACAGAAAGATTGCCCATAAATTCCATTCCTGTGCTCTGCCCTTTTGCAATGTCAGGCAGACCTTTCATTGGTTTGAGGCTTTGCCCATCCATTCAAAGAAGCTATTCAATGGACACAATCCACACCACGTTTCCCAACATTTTTTAATATCTCAGGTGCTGCGTGATCATTTAATAGAACATTGATACATGCTCCAAAATTCAATAGTTTTATGAAGTGAAGATGAGTATTGCATAAAGTAATCAAGGGGTATGTGTCCCCAAAGTCTGCATTATCATGATATCATGATCATCCTCAAGAATTGAAAACCAGTTCTTGGAGCATACTTAAAAGGTGTTGGAAATTTAATTTTAAACATTAATTGTATGCACCTTTCTATCCATTATACACCAATCATCATACAATTCCCAAGACAGCCAAAGGCCTCAAGCCTGACTGTGTTGTACATAATTGGAAGGAAGGTTCCCTAATCCCAGAAATGATCCAAGAGGACGATGGTGATACCATCCCATCCCAGGGAATTTGTTTAACCTCAGCAGGTGTCTCTCAGTGACCTGCCTTTGGTTTCTTCATCACACTGCAGCTCTGCCTCCTGGGAGCAGCTGATTGGATATCCCATGTCAGGTGTGTCAGACTGAGAGTTGCACGTTTTGTAGCAATGTTGAGTTCATGTTTCAGATTCAATAAATTCTGCTCTGATTGGAGTTTATGTGATTTTACAAACTTTCATCAATTACTAAGAAACTGAATTGATTTTTATCCATAATTTATAATCACGTTTCCCTTTTCTCTCTCTTATAGTGAATCTAGTGGCCTTCCTGATCTTGTCCAAGGGAAAATGCGGTGTTTCCCCTTGCACCACACGCTATTTGGTGGCAATGGCAGCGACAGATCTACTGTTCATTATACTTGAGATTATAACGCACCGAATCAATGACAACTTTTTCCCTCGGAATTTCCTGGACATTACCCCTGTGTGCGCTGTTCGCTATGCCCTCCGCCGTGCAGTCACAGATTGCTCTGTCTGGTTCACTGTCGCCTTTACTTTTGACCGTTTTATCGTCATTTGTTGCTCGAAGCTGAGATCAAAATATTGCAATGAGAAAACCGCAGTTGTGGTTCTAGCAACTATTGGCATTCTGCTTTCTCTGAAAAATATTCCAATCTACTTTAGATTTCGGCCTTCTGAGATAATCGACAATGTACCCTGGAAATGTTGGAACACACGAGCGTATTATCATGATCCTGTATGGAAGGGATTTAAACAATTTGAAAAGGTTCTAACCCCAATGCTCCCATTCATTTTAATTTTGCTGTTGAACACTCTAACTATCAGACACATTGTTGTAGCCAGTCGTGTTCGTAAAGTACTGATGGGTCAGAAACAGAGGCAGGATCACTCTGACACTGAGATGGAGAGCAGAAGGAAGGCTATGATTTTACTGTTCACCATATCTGGCAGCTTCATCATTCTGTGGCTGTGGTACCTCTTAGATTATTTTGGAGTTTTAAAGCATTTGTTAGATGATGACTCTGAATATAGGTTTCAAAAAATTGCATATATGCTTCGGGATTTAGGTTCCTGCACAAATACTATAATTTATGTAGTGACACTGTCCAAGTTTCGGGAGAAAATTCGGAACACAGTGAAAGCTCTTTTCTCCAGAGTTATTTAATGAGACCCACAACAAAATCCATTGGGAGCAATCGGGGACTAATGCCGATTCCTGGAAATCGGAAAGAAAATGCCTGGAGGAGGAACTAAAAAAAAATCAATATTTTTTGCAAGGTTTGTGAAGGTTTGTAGCTCAGGTTGAGGTTTAGGGTGTAGGTTTGCTCGCTGAGCTGTAGGCTTGATATCCAGACGTTTCATTACCTGGCTAGGTAACATCCTCAGTGGGGACCTCCAAGTGAAGTGAAGCTGTTGTCTCCTGCTTTCTATTTATATCTTTCTCCTGGATGGGGTTCCTGGGGTTTGTGGTGATGTCATTTCCTGTTCGTTTTCTGAGGGGTTGTTAGATGGCATCTAGATCTATGTGTTTGTTTATGGCTTTGTGGTTGGAGTGCCAGGCCTCTAGGAATTCTCTGGCATGTCTTTGCTTAGCCTTTCCCAGGATAGATGTGTTGTCCCAGTCGAAATGGTAGTTTTTATCATCTGTGTGTAGGGCTACGAGGGAGAGAGGGTCGTGTCTTTTTGTGGCTAGCTGCTGTTCATGTATCCTGGTGGCTAACTTGCTTCCTGTTTGTCCTACGTAGGGTTTGTGGCAGTCCTTGCATGGAATTTTATAGATGATATTGGTTTTGTCCATGGGTTGTACTGGGCCATTTAAGTTTGTTAGTTTTTGTTTGAGAGTGTTGGTGGGTTTGTGTGCTACGAGGATTCCGAGGGGTTCAAAGTTTGGGAGAAGATTTGTAGCTCGGGTGCTCATTGTTGTGGTTCTGTTCGCCGAGCTGGGAATTTGTGTTGCAGACATTTCGTCCCCTGTCTAGGTGACATCCTCAGTGCTTGGGAGCCTCCTGTGAAGTGCTTCTGTGATCTTTCCTCCGGCATTTATAGTGGTTTGAATCTGCCGCTTCCGGTTGTCAGTTCCAGCTGTCCGCTGCAGTGGTCGGTATATTGGTTCAGGTCGGTGTGGTTATTGATTGAATCTGTGGATGAGTGCCATGCCTCTAGGAACTCCCTGGCTGTTCTGTGTTTGGCTGGTCCTATAATAGTAGTGTTGTCCCAGTCGAACTCATGTTGCTTGTCATCTGCCTGTGTGGCTACTATGGATAGCTGGTCGTGTCATTTTGTGGCTAGTTGGTGTTCATGGATGCGGATCGTTAGCTGTCTTCCTGTTTGTCCTATGTAGTGTTTTGTGCAGTCCTTGCATGGGATTTTGTACACTACACTGCTTTTGCTCATGCTGGGTATCGGGTCCTTTGTTCTGGTGAGTTGTTGTCTGAGAGTGGCTGTTGGTTTGTGTGCTGTTATGAGTCCTAGTGGTCGCAAAAGTCTGGCTGTCAGTTCAGAAATGCTCTTGAGGCATGGCACTCATCCACTGATTCAATCAATAAGCACATCGACCTGGACCCAATATACCGGCCACTGCAGCGGACAGCTGGAACTGACAACCGGAAGCGGCAGATACAAACCACTACAAACGATGGAGCAAAGATCACAGAAGTGCTTCACAGGAGGCTCCCAAACACTGAGGATGTCCCCTAGACAGGGGACGAAACGTCTGCAACACAAATTCCCAGCTCGGCGAACAGATACACAACAATTCCGTGGGATCTTAGTAGTCTGGCTGTCATCGTACAGAACCACCATTTCGACTGGGACAACACATCTATCCTGGGACAGGCTAAGCAAAGACATGCCAGAGAATTCCTAGAAGCCTGGCACTCCAACCACAATGCCATAAAAAACACATAGATCTAGATACCATCTATCAACCCCTCTGAAAACAAACAGGAAATGACATCACCGCAAACCCCAGGAACCCCATCCAGGAGAAAGATATAAATAGAAAGCAGGAGACAACAGCTTCACTTCACTTGGAGGTCGCCACTGATGATGTTACCGAGCCAGGTAATGAAACGTCTGGATATCAAACCTACAGCTCAGCGAGCACACCTACACCCTAAATATAATTATTGACTGTGTGAGCAGTTCCGTTGGAAATAAACTCACAGCATTAGCTGGACATTGGAGAGAGCCCGTTATGGAAGCTGACACCTGGGGGAACCTCAAGTAAGTGAGGAGGAAAAGAATCAATAGGATAATCAAATACATTTAATCTTGTGACCTAAATATACATGAACGGGAGAAATTAGTCATACAAAATAAGGTGAGAGTCTTATTAAAGCTAATGTTTGAACGAGTGTAAAGGGACTGGCAGGTGGGAATGACACTTCCTGGAGCATTCGGAGGGAAGTGAAGTGTAAAATAACCCTGCAACTGCACTGTTTGCATTGTTACCTCATCATATTTATTCAGAAAGAACAAAATATACTTGAAAAAGCAAATTCTGGAGATGTCACAGACCCTCTTGGGTCAATTCTTGTTATCACCTTTGTTACTCTCTTTCTTCCTACATTTATTCCTGTCATTATTCCCTCCATTATGACTATCATTATTCCCATTACTATTGCTTTCATTTGTGTGACTTTTGGCAGAATTCCCACCTCTTCTTGTTGGGACCATTTTCATATGTAGAGTGCGGGTCTGTTCATGACCAACGGGAATCCACTGGTGCTGGAGTTTGGAAGCTTGAAAGCTGTCATTTCTGAAAGATGTAAGATTCTTCAGCGGAGGTGAAAGAATATTATTCCTTAATATTATTACTTAGTACAAAAGGAAATATCACACAAGTCGTTCCCATCTGAATCTGACTGTACATACCGTAGGTAAAAACAATGACTGTAGATGCTGGAAACCAGATTCTGGATCAGTGGTGCTGGAAGAGCACAGCAGTTCAGGCAGCATCCAAGGAGCAGCAAAATCGAGGTTTCGGGCAAAAGCCCTTCATCAGGAATAAAGGCAGAGAACCTGAAGCGTGGAGAGATAAGCTAGAGGAGGGTGTGGGTGGGGAGAAAGTAGTATAAGGTACAATAGGTGAGTGGGGGAGGGGATGAAGGTGATAGGTCAGGGAGGAGAGGGTGGAGTAGGCAGGTCAGACAAGTCCGGACAACTCCTGGGGACAGTGCTGAGCTGGAAGTTTGGATCTAGGGTGAGGTGGGGGAAGGGGAAATGAGGAAACTGTTGAAGTCCACACTGATGCCCTGGGGTTGAAGTGTTCCGAGGAGGAAGATGAGGCGTTCTTCCTCCAGGCGTCTGGTGGTGAGGGAGCGGCAGTGAAGGAGGCCCAGGACCTCCATGTCCACGGCAGTGTGGGAAGGGTGTTGAAATGTTGGGCCACGGGGCGGTGTGGTTGATTGGTGCCGGTGTCCCGGAGATGTTCCCTAAAGCGCTCTGCTAGGAGGCGCCCAGTCTCCCCAATGTAGAGGCGACTACATCAGGAGCAACGGATACAATAAATGATATTAGTGGATGTGCTGGTAAAATTTTGATGGATGTGGAAGGCTCCTTGGATAGAGGTGAGGGAGGAGGTGTGGGCACAGGTTTTACAGTTCCTGCAGTGGCATGGGAAAGTGCCAGGATGGGAAGGTGGGTTGTATGGGTGCGTGGACCTGACCAGGTAGTCACGGAGGGAACGGAAGGCGGAAAGCCATGTCTTCTCATGCTCGACTTCACCATCCGAGGAAAAAGGCTGTCACTTTCCCCTCTATAATCCAGATGCGGCCTTACCAATGTTTTGTACAAGTGAAGCATGACCACGTGGCTCTGAAACTCAATCCCCCTACCAATAAACACCAGCACACCATACGCTTTAACAGCCCTATCAACCTGGGTGGAAACTTTCAGGGATTTATGCACCTGGACCCGAGAGCTCTCTGCTTATTTACACTGCCAAGACTTTTATGATTAGCCCAGTACTCTGCATTTCTGTTATTTCTTCCAAAGTGAACTACCTCATACTTTTCTACATTAAACTCCATTTACCACTTCTCAGCCCAGCTCTGCATCTTATCTATGTCCCTCTGTAACTAACAACATCCTTCAGTACTGTCCACAACTCTGCCTTCCTTAGTGTCATCCACAAATTTACTAACCCATCCTTCTACGCCCACGTCCAGATCACTTACAAAAATGACAAGCAGCAGTGGCCCCAAAACAGATCCTTGTGGTATACCACTGGTAACCGAGCTCCAGGATAAACATTACCCATCAACCACCACGCTCTGTTTTCTTTCAGCTAACCAATTTCTGATCCAAACCACTAAATCACATGCATAGAGTTATAGAGTCATAGAGATGTACGGCATGGAAATAGACCCTTCGGTCCAACCCACCCATGCCGGCTAGATATCCCAACCCAACTTAGTCCCACCTGGCCTATATCCCACCAAACCTTTCCTATTCATATACCCATCCAAAGCCTTTTAAATGTTGCAATAGTACCAGCCTCCATCACCTCCTCTGGCAGCTCTTTCCATACAACCCTCTGTGTGAAAAAGTTGCCCCTTAGGTCTCTTTTATAACTTTCCCCTCTCACACTAAACCTATGTACTCTTGTTCTGGACTCCCCCACCCCAGGGAAAAGACTTTGTCTATTTATCCTATCCATGCCCCTCATAATTTTGAAAACCTCTATAAGGTCACCCCTCAACCTCCGATGCTCCAGAGAAAACAGCCTCAGCCTGTTTGGCCTCTCCCTATAGCTCAAATCCTCCAACCCTGGCAACATCCTTGTATATCTTTTCTGAACCCTTTCAAGTTTCACAACATCTTTCCGATAGGAAGGAGACCAGAATTGCACGCAATATTCCAACAGTGGCCTAACCAATGTCCTGTACAGCCGCAACATGACCTCCCAACTCCTGTACTCAATACTCTGACTAATAAAAGAAAGCATTCCAAGCGCCGCCTTCACTATCCTATCTACCTGTGACTCTACTTTCAAGGAGTGATAAACCTGCACTCCAAGGTCTCTTTGTTCAGCAACACTCCCTAGGACCTTACCATTAAGTGTATAAGTCCTGCTAAGATTTATTTTCCCAAAATGCAGCACCTCACATTTGTCTGAATTAAACTCCACCTGCCATAGGGCGGCCTGATGGCACAGTGGTTAGCACTGCTGCCTCACAGCACCAGGGACCCAGGTTCAATTCCCGCCTCAGGCAACTGTCTGGGTGGAGTTTGCACATTCTTCCTGAGTCTGTGTGGGTTTCCTCTGGGTGCTCTGGTTTCCTCCCACAGTCCAAAAATGTGCAGGCAGGTTAGGTGAACTGGCCGTGCTAAATTGCCCATAGTGTTGGGGGAAGGGGTAAATGTAGTGGAATGGTTCAGGGTGGGTTGCTCTTTGGAGGGTCAGTGTGGACTTGTTGGGCCGAAGGGCCTGTTTCCATACTGTAAGTAATGTAACCCATACCACTTCTCAGCCCATTGGTCCATCTGGTCAAGATCCTGAGGTAATCCTCTTCGCTGTCCACTAAACCTCCAATTTTGGTGTCATCTGCAAACTTAATAACTGTACCTCTTATGCTCGCATCCAAATCATTTATGTAAATGACAAAATGTAGAGGACCCAGCACCAATACTTGTGGCACTCAAGTAGTAACAGGCCTCCATTCTGAAAAACAATCCTTCACCACCACCCTCTGTTTTCGATCTTTGAGCCAGTTCTGTATCCAAATGGCTAGTTTGCCCTGTATTTCATGAAATCTAACCTTGCTAACCAGACTCCCATAGGGAACCTTGCCAAACGCCTTACTGAAGTCCATATAGATCACATCTACCACTCTGCCCTCATCAATCTTCTTTGTTACTTCTTCATAAAACTCAATCAAGTTTGTGAGACATGATCTCCCATGTGCAAAGCCATGTTGACTATTCCTAATCAGTCCTTACCTTTCTAAGTACATGCACATCCTGTCCCTCAGGATTCCCTCTAACAACCTGCCCACTGCCAATATCAGGCTCTCTGGTCTATAGTTCCCTGGCTTGTCCTTACCACCGTTCGTAAACAGTGGCACCACCTTACCATGTGGAACCTTATCAAACGCCTCACTGAAGTCCATATACACCACATCAACCACTTTACCTTCACCCACCTATTTTGACACCTTCTCGAAAATCTTAATGAGGTTTGTGAGGCACGACCTACCCTTCAGAAAACTGTGTTGACTATCCCTAATCGAATTATTCCTTTCCAGATGATTCTAAATCCTATCTCTTATTACCTTTTCCAACACCTTACCCACAACCGAAGTAAGGCTCACTGGTCTATAATTACCAGGGTTGTCCCAACTCCCCTTCTGAAACAATATTTGCTCTCTTCCAGTCTTCTGGACTACTCCTGTCGACAATGTTGACATAAAGATCGAAGCCAAAGACTCTGCAATCTCCCCCTTGGCTTCCTAGAGAATCCGAGGATAAATCCCATCTGGCCCAAGGCTCTTACCTATTTCCAGATCTTCCAAATTGCTAAAACCTCCTCTTTGTCAACTGCAATCCCACCTTAGCTTGTAGTCTGTATCTCCGTATTCTCATGAACGTTGCCCTTTTCCAATGTGAATGCTGATGAAAAGTATTCACTCAGTGCTTCCCCTATGTCCTTAGATTCCACACACAACATTCCACTACTTTCTTTGATTGGCCCTAATCTTACTCTAGTCATTCTTTTATTCCTGATATACCTATAGAAGGCCTTAGGGTTTTCCTTGATCCTATCCACCAACAACTTCTCACGTCCCCTCCTGGCTCTTCTTAGCCCTCTCTTTACATCTTTTCTGGTTAACTTATAACACTCAAGCCCCCTGTCTGAGTTTTCATGCCTCATTCTCACATAAGCCATCTTCTTTCTCTTGACCAGACTTCAACTTCTTTAGTCGACCATGGTTCCTTCTCTCAACCACTACCTCTCTGCCTGATTGGTATATACATATCAATGACCCGCAGTATCTGTTCCTTGAATGAGCTCCACATTTCAAGTGCATCCATCTCCTGCAGTTTTCTTCCCCATCCCACGCATCCTAAATCTTGCCTAATCGCATTATAATTGTCTTTCCCCCAGCTATAACTCTTTCCCTGCGGTATATGCCTTTCCCTGCCCATTGCTATTGTAAACGTAACTGAATTATGGTCACTATTGCCAAAGTGCTCACCTACCTCCAAATCTAACACTTGGCTGGGTTAACTCCCCAGTACCAAATCTAATATGGCATCATCCCTTGTTGCCTTGTTTACACATAGTGTCAGAAAACTCTTCTGTACGCATTGAACGAAAACTGACCCATCTAAACTACTTGAACTATAGTATTCCCAGTCAATATTGGGGAAGTTAAAGTCCGCCATAATAACTACCCTGTTACTCTCGCTCCTATCGAGAATCATTTTTCTATCCTTTCCTCTAAATCCCTGGAACAATTTGGAGGCCTTTGGAAAAGTCCGCAGGGTGACCTCTCCTTTTCTGTTTCTAACCTCAGCCCAAACTACCTCAGTGGATGAATCCTCAAACGTTCTCTCAGCTGCTGTAAGACTACCATTGATTATCAATGCCACACCACCACACCCTTTTGTCATCATCTCTGTTCTTGCGGAAACATCTAAATCCCGGAATCTGCAACAACCATTCCTGTCCTTCCTCTAACCATGTCTCTGAAATGGCCACAACATTGAAATCGCAGGTACCAACCCACGGTGCAAGTTCACCCACTTTATTCCTTCTTAGAGGAACAACATCATCACAATCATGCACTGTGCTATTTTCAAATGCTGTCCCACTAACTCACCCACTCGATTCAATCTTTCCCGAAGATTTGACTCATAATCCAAATATGTGCCCTCTGAAGCCTGACTTGTCAATTTTGCCTTTATTATGTTCACAGGTCCTCTCACCTCATTTCCAAAACACTAATTCAAATGTACTGAATTTACTTGAATAATTAGATGCATTTTTAATTGCAAAAAGTTGCAAATGAAATGTCTTAATCTGAATTGTCTGAATACTTTCGGGCCTTATATCCATAATTAATCTTTAAACTTTGATTTCACCATTCTAATGTTCCTGCAATTGATGTAAATAGTTTTATTCCCAAGATATCCATAACTTCCTTGAATAATTTTGATGTAAAATTTAACCTTTGATCTGATTACATTTCTGTCGTTAGTCTCTGCCCAATCCAAACACAGAGTCATAGCGATATACAGCACAAAAATAGATCCTTCGGTCCAATTCGTCCATGGCGACCTGACATTCTAATCTAGTCTAGTCCCATTTGCCAGCACTTGGCCCATATCCCTCTAAACCTTTCCTATTCATATCCCCATCCAGATGCCTTTAGAATGCTGTAATTGTACCAGCCTCCATCACTTCCTCTGGCAGCTTATTCCATACACTCACCACCCTCTGCATGAATGAAGTTGCTCCTTAGGTCTCTTTTATGTCTTTCTCCTCTCACCTCAAATCTATGCCCCCTAGTTTGGACTCCCCCACCCCAGGGAAATGATCTTGTCTATTTATCCTATCCATAACCCTCATGATTTTATAAATGTTTGAGTATTTTTTTCTACAGTTCTTTTAAGTGTGGTATTGAATAATGGAATGGCCTCCAAAGAAATCTAGTAGACATCATGAACATTGTCAAGACATTCTGCCCACTTTTTGTTTTAGGGAAGGGTCCTACAGGTAAGTCAGGTAAAACACTTGTTAAAAGTTCTTCAAATGATGGAATAGCCATTAAGCATGCTGGTTTTACCACCGCCTGAGGTTTTCCTGATTCTTGATATTTCTGATATGTCAGGCAAAATTGAAACACAGTTTTTGTATTCCAGGCTTTTAAAGCTATTGTATATTTGGGTTTGAACTTCCCTTACTTACATATGACCAGCTATTGATACCTCATGTGCTTCCTGCAAAACTTCCTTTCCATAACCCAACAGTACTACAACTTGATGAAGTCCTGACTATTTTCCAACGTTCTGTATATGTAATGGTTTCCATTTCCACATTGAGATATCATTTTAAGATTGATGTAAAATTCAGAATAAACTCAGATTCATTTTCTGAATATATATTTTGATACAACTGCCTTTTTTCATATTTTTGTTGTAAACAAAATAACCTCTTTGAACTAAAAATATTGACACTGTCCTCCAAATGCTTTTGTTTCTTTGTTCTAACCATTTGATCAAACGTAGTTTCTGATAATTGAACTTCAGCTTCAATATTTTATTCCTTGTTTTCTTCTTCGGTTTCAATGTATGGCTTTGTGATCTCATTCCCACACTTTCAGGAAAAATGCCATGATCACACCCTGGAACATCTCAGTTGCCTGATTTTCCACTAGCTTTTCAAGAACAGTAAACATCACTGCCATCTGTGATCCAACTATATCTTGCCTGAGAATATGCTCTATTTATGAAATAGAGAATTTCTTTATTACTCCTATCCCCAATTCACCACTTTTCACCATACTCTGCATCCTCACCTGATGCGATAGAACACTACATTTTTTTCACCATGATTTTCAGTAACGCCACCTTTTCTTGCAATACTCCTTCTAAAGGACATAGCTCCTCATCTCTCACAATCAAAGATTGACTTTTTTTTAAACCTATTGCTCCTGGCAAACATAAATAAACTTACCCACACACGTAAGTTCTTTAAAGAGATCTGCTAATTCCTTTCTACCCAACCCCTGATCAGGCTGTGCATTATTTGGCAGTGATTTAGCTTCCACTGGGATTTACTTTTCCGTTATAATCATCCCCGTTGTTTTATCCTGTTTTGCCACATCCGTTTTCCGCGACCATTTTTGAACAACTGATAGTGTGACTTTACATGTCCTACTCTGGTGCAGTGAAAACATTTGAGATATATTATGTCTCTTCTCCCATCTTGGATTTCTTTTTAAACATTCTTTTAATCTGAGGTATATTATCTTTAATGGGATTTCCTCTCTTTACTGCCTGAGGTTTTCTATTTCCACAATTTTCATCCCACACAGATTTAATTTGTACCAGAGGCCACACTTTGATTTATGAACTATTTCACAATAATTTGCTATTTGTGCTGCTAATCTTGCTGTTTAGCTCTTTGATCTTGCACATGAGTTCTCACTACTTCAGGGAGTATATTTTTCAACTCCTGCAAAATAGTATTCTCTCTAAGAGAGGCATATGTCTGATTTATTTTCAATGCCCATCTCACTTATCAATTTTCCTTTCAAAGAAAGAGAAATACAAAGAAAATTTACAGCCCAGGAACAGGCCCTTCGGCCCTCCAAGCCTGAGCCAATCCAAATCTACTGTCTAAACCTGACGGTCAATTCCTAAGCATCTGTATCCCTCTGCTCCCCACCAACTCCTGCATCTGCCCAGACACATCTTAAACGGATCTACAGTGCCTGCTTTTACCACCTCTGCTGGCAACGCATTCCAAACACCCACCACCCTCTGTGTGAAGTACTTGCCACGTGTATCCCCCTTAAACCTTCCACCTCTCAACTTGAAAGCGTAACCTCTTGTTATTGAATCCTTCACCCTGGGAAAAAGCTTGTCTCTATCCATCCTGTCTGTACCCTTCATGATTTTGTAAACCTCAATCAGGTCCCCCACAGTCTCCTTTTTTTCTAATGAAAGCAAACCTAACCTACTCAACCTCTCTTCATAGCTAGCACCTTCCATTCCAGGCAACATCCTGGTAAACCTTCTCTGCACTCTCTCTAAAGCATCCACATCCTTTTGGTAATGTGACGATCAGAACTGCAAACATTATTCTAAATGCGGCCGAACCAATGTCTGGTACAATTTTAACATGACTTGCCAGCTCTTATACTCAATACCCCGTCCAATGAAGGCAAGCATAGCATATGCCTTCTTGACCACTCTATCCACCTGTGCAGTAACCTTCAGGGTACAATGGACTCCCAGATCTCTCTGTCCATCAACTTTTCCAAGGCTCTTCCGTTCATTGTATAATTTGCTCTAGAATTAGTCTTGCCTAAATGCATCACCTCACATTTGGCTGGATTGAAATCCATCTGCCACTTCGCTGCCCAACTCTCCAGTCTATCTATATCCTCCTGCATTCTCTGACAGTCCCTTATGCTTTCTGCTACTCCACCAATCTTCGTGTCATCTGCAAACTTGCTGATCATATCAACAGTGCCCTCTTCCAGATCATTTATGTATATCACGAACAACACTGGCCCCAACACTGACCCTTATGGACGACCACTCGTCACCTGTCTCCATTTCGAGAAACTCCCTTCAACTACTACTCTCTGTCTCCTGGTGCTCAACCAGTTCTTTATCCACTTAGCTAGAACACCCTGCACACCATGTGACTTCACTTTCTCCATTAGTGGGGAACCTTATCAAACGACTTAATAAATTCTATGTATATGACATCAATAGCCCTTCCTTCATCTATCAACTTGATCGCTTGCTTGAAGAACTCTATTAAGTTGGTAAGGCATGATCTCCCTCGCACAAAACCATGTTGCCTATCACTTATAAGCCCATCTTTTCTAATTATAAATAGATCCTATCCCTCAGTACCCTCTCCAGTAACTTTCCCACCACCAACATCAGGCTCACTGATCTGTACTTACCCAGAATATCCCTACTACCCTTCTTGTACAGGGGACAACATGAGCAACCTTCCAGTCCTCCGGCATCTCACCTGCATTTAAGGATGCCACAAAGATATCTGTCAGAACCCCAGCTATTTCCTCTCTCACTTCCCCCAGTAACCTGGGATAGATCCCATCCGGAACTGGGGATTTATCCACCTTGATAACCTCTAGCCTACCCATCACATCTTCCCTACTTATGTCAACATCATCCAGACTAATCAAACTTCTATCTCTAATCGCAGGATTCATCATGTTCCTCTCCTCAGTGAATGCTGTTGCAAAGTAATCATTCAGAATCTCACCCATTCTCTCGGGTTCGACACACAGCCTTCCTTCATTATCCTTCAGTGGACCAATCCTTTCTCTCGTTACCCATTTGTTTCTTATATAAGAATAAAATGCTTTAGGATTCTCCTCAATTCTGCTTGCTAAAGCTATTTCATGACATTTTTCAGCCCGCTTGACTCCTCATTTAAGACTTGTCCCACTCTTCCGCTATTCCTCCAGGGCCCATTCTGTTCTTAGCTGCCCAGACTGTATGTACGTTTCCCTTTTCCTCTTGGCTAGTTGTACAATTTCTCCTGTCATCCATGGTTCATGAATCTTGCCCTTTCTATCCTTTGCCTTCAATGGGACATGCCTATCCTGCACTATTTTTAACCTATCTTTGAAAGCCTCCCACATCTCAAATGTGGACTTCCCTTCAAATAGTTGTGTCCAATCCACATTTCCCAGCTCCTGCCTAATTTTGATATAATTGGCCTTGACCCAGTTTAGTATTCTTCCCTTAGGACCACTCTCATCTTTAACTACGAGTATTATATAACTTACAGAATTGTGTTCACTGTTCCCAAAGAAATTCCCCACTGCAACTTCTACTACCTGTCCTGGCCCGTTCCCCAGTACCAGATCCAATATGGCCCCTTCCCTCGTCAGACTATTGACATACTGCTCTAGAAAACTCTCTTGTACGCTTCTTACTAATTCTATATCTTCCAGACCTCTGACGCTAAGTGTATCCCAGTCAATGCTGGGAAAATTAAAATCTCCCATCACCACTACCCTATTGCCTCTATAGTTTTCCATGATCTGTTTAACTATTTGTTCTTCTACCTCACGCTCCCTGTTGGGAGGTCTGTAATACAGCCCCAACAATGTATCTGCACCCTTCTTATTTCTCAGCTCCACCCATAATGCCTCACTACCCACGACCTCCATAGTGTCCTCCTTTAGCACAGCCGTGATATCGTCCCTGACCAGCAATGCAACCCCACCCCCACTTTTACTTCCCTCCCGGTCCTGTCTGAAGCATTTATATCCTGAACATTTATTTGCCAATCATCATGTCCTTCCTTCAACCAAGTCTCTGTGATTGCAATAACATCATACTCCCAGGCACCAATACAAGCCCTAAGTTCATCTGCCTTACGCACGATACTCCTTGCATTAAAGTAGATGCATTTCAGGCCACCAGTTCTTTTGCACTCACCAACTCTCTGCCTCCTCACCCCTTTATTAACACTATCTTCATGATTCTTACAGTCTCCAGTCTCCACCTCGCTGCCTACTTGTTTTCTCTTCTGGTTCCCAACCCCCTGCCACATTAGTTTAAAACCTCCCCAACAGCAGTAGCAAAAGCTCCCCCAAGGACATTGGTTCAGGTCTGGTTCAGACTAGGACTCATAACAGCACACAAACCAACAGCTGCTCTCAGACAACACCTCACCAGGACGAAGGACCTGATACCCAGCATGAGCAAAACCAACGTAGTGTACAAAATCCCATGCTAGGACTGCACAAAACACTACATAGGACAAACAGGAAGACAGCTAACGATCCTGACCTACAAAGAATGAAACCGGAAAGCATCAACACCCCCAGATTCTATGGACTACCTAAAGTGCACAAACCAGACATCCCACTCAGACCCATAGTATCACTCCCAGGGACACCATCACACAAACTGGCTAAAGAACTACAGCAGAAACTGAAACACCTGATCAGCGGATCCAGGTACTCCATACAGTCAACACAGGAATTCTTGGACCTCATCAGAGATATACACATAGACAAGGAAGAAACCATGGTCTCATTCGATGTAACGGCACTGTTCACCTCTATCAACAAAACCCTAGCCAGAGAAACAATATCCAACCTGCTGGACATACAGAACAGAAAACAGGACGTTGAACCTATTATCAAAGACGGCATACTTAAACTACTGGACCTGTGCCTCACAACACACTTCACATTCAACAACCAGATATACGAACAAATCAACGGAACACCCATGGGCTCACCGATCTCCGAACTCATAGCAGAAGCAGTAATGCAAAGGTTAGAACAAACAGTCTTACCGCAAATACAACCCAAACTCTGGGTCAGATATGTGGACGACACCTTTGTAATCATTAAAAACACAGAAATAGAGAACACACACCGGATCATCAATGCCACACTCACAGGAATCCGATTCACGAGAGAGGAAGAAAAGGACAACCAACTCCCATTCCTAGACGTGATGGTACAGAGAACACCGAACGGAGAATTCACCACGAAGGTATACAGAAAAGCCACACACACAGACCAAGTCCTGAACTATGAAAGCAACCACCCCAACACACACAAATAAAGTTGCATCAGGACATTATTCAAAAGGGCCACAACACACTGCAGCACACCAGAACTGCAAAAAGAGGAAGAAGAATACCTATACAAGGTATTCACCAAAAACAGATACCCGCGCAATTTCATCAACAGATGCCTAAGGGAAAGTCAACGGAACGAGGACATGCCGCAACCCAAAGGACTAGCCACACTCCCATACATCAGGAGCATTCCCAACTGACAACCAGACTGCTGCGACCACTAGGACTCATAACAGCACACAAACCAACAGCCACTCTCAGACAACAACTCACCAGGACAAAGGACCCGATACCCAGCATGAGCAAAACCAACGTAGTGTACAAAATCCCATGCAAGGACTGCACAAAGCACTACATAAGACAAACAGGAAGACAGCTAACAACCCGCATCCATGAACACCAACTAGCCACGAAACGACACGACCAGCTATCCCTAGTAGCCATACACTCAGATGACAAGCAACATGAATTCGAGTGGGACAACACCACTATTATAGGACAGGCCAAACAGAGACCAGCCAGGGAATTCCTAGAGGCATGGCACTCATCCACTGATTCTATCAACAAACACATCGACCTGGACCCAATATACCGGCCACTGCAGCGGACAGCTGGAACTGACAACCGGAAGCGGCAGAGACAAGCCGCTATAAATGCCGGAGGAAACATCACAGAAGCGCTTCACAGGAGGCTCCCAAGCACTGAGGGTGTCACCTAGACAGGGGACAAAACGTCTGCAACACAAATTCCCAGCTCGGCGAACAGAACCACAACAACGAGCACCCGAGCTACAAATCTTCTCCCAAACTTTGATCACTAAACGTGCTATCCATGACCTCCTCAGCATCGCTGATGCTCCACAGTGAGTCCATCACAGCTCCAGAGCCGTCATGCGATCAAACAAGATCTGCAGCTGGACACACGTCTTGTAAGTGTAAGAGTCAGGAACGTCAGCCACGTCCCTGAGCTCCCACATCAGGCAAGAGGCACATGCCACGGCTCTGAGGTCCCCTGCCATTGTCAGCTTAGCTTTATACGACCTAACTAAAACCAAACAATGCACTTGAATATATGAAAAAGAAAGAGAAAGAAATAAAAGTCTTACCTTACAGAGTCTTTTTCCTCTTGTTAGAGGAGGTGGGGGGGGGGGGGGTGGACAGGAGGGAGATACTACTCGTGTAGTGTCTCAGGTTTAGCCGCTGCCCAAATATAAATGAAGGCCTTACCTTCCTGGCAGCCCTCGCTTCACTCCACCTTCTCTCCTCACCACTCTGTCAAAATGGAGCTCTCTTCGATCCTTTTAAATTCTATGTACATCTGACCATGCTCCCTCATTAGATTCCTAAAACATTGTCTGTAGATTTGTGAACTAGCTTGTATGGAGTTAATATTGCTTTTTTCACCTCATGATACTCTGCAGACATCTCCATTGATAATGATGCAACAGCTCACTAGCTTAGGTAAAAACAATGACTGCAGATGCTGGAAACCAGATTCTGGATCAGTGGTGCTGGAGGAGCACAGCAGTTCAGATTTCGCTGCTCGTTGGATGCTGCCTGAACTGCTGTGCTCTTCCAGCACCACTGATCCAGAGGCTCACTAGCTTAACCTACCAATTTTGTTTGACTGAAAGATATCTGCATGGTCACAGGGCACTGCATTTGTTGAGTTGTTTTCTCAAAAGGAATGAAAATGGTTTCTCTGTCCTTCTCATCAACACTTGAACATACTTAAACAGAGCCCCACCAGGCTTTTGGCTACAATGGTTTTGCTCTTCATCACTATCCTCTAACTACTATGAAGATCGGATGAGGAAAGGCTGCGGCACTTGGGGCTGTTCTCATTGGAGAAAAGAGGGTTTGGGGAGATTTGATAGAGGTGTACAAGATGATTAGGGGTTTGGATAGGGTTGACAGTGAGAACCTTTTTCCGCTAATGGAGTCAGCTGTTACTAGGGGACACAGCTTTAAATTAAGGGGTGGTAGGTATAGGACAGATGTTAGGGGTAGATTCTTTACTCAGCGGGTTGTGAGTTCATGGAATGCCCTGCCAGTAACAGTGGTGGACTCTCCCTCTTTATGGTCATTTAAGTGGGCATTGGATAAGCATATGGAGGTTATTGCGCTAGTGTAGGTTAGGTAGGCTTCGGTCGGCGCAACATTGAGGGCCGAAGGGCCTGTACTGCGCTGTATTTTTCTATGTTCTATGTTTCTATGTTCTATGTACTCCTATATTTGACCTTTGCCATTTGTAGTTGACTCTTCTCTTTCATTGCCACCTTCTAAAGTTCAAACCCTTTTGACTTTCTCCATCTCTCCTGCTAGGGAACTCCAAACCGACCCTACCACCAGGGTTATATTTCTCTCCCCATCCCTTTCCGTTTTCCGCAAAGATGGTTCCCTCTGTGACTACCTGGTCAGGTCCACGACCCCCAACAACCCACCCTCCCAGCCTGGCACCTTCCCCTGCCACCGCCGGAATTGCAAAACCTGCTCCCACACCTCCCCCCTCACCTCCATCCAAGCCCCAAAGAAGCCTTCCACATCCATCAAAGTTTCACCTGCATATCCACCAGTGTTGCTCCCGATGCAGTCTCCTCTACATTGGGGAGACTAGACGCCTTCTTGCAGAGCGCTTCGGGGAACATCTCCAGGACACACTCACCAATCAACCCCACCACTCCGTGGCCCAACATTTCAACTCCCCTCACACTTTGCCGAGGACATGCAGGTCCTGGGCCTCCTCCACTGCCACTCCCTCACCATCCGATGCCTGGAGGAAGAACGTCTCATCTTCTGCCTTGGAATACTTCAACCCCAGAGCATCAATGTGGGCTTCACCAGTTTCCTCATTTCCCCTTTCCCCACCTTACCCCAATTCCAACCTTCCAGCTCAGCACCATCCTCATGAAAATCCTACCAATCTTCCTTCCCACCTATCCGTTCCACCCAACTCTCTGACCTATCACCTCCATCCCCACCCCCATCTACCCATTGTACTTTTTGTTAACTTCCCCCACCCTCCTCTCTGACCTATCACCTTCATCCTCACCCCCATCCACCTATTGTAACTTTTTCTATCTTCTCCCCAACCCCACCCCACTCCCATTTATCTCTCCACCCTGGAGGCATCCTGCCTTCATTCCTGATGAAGGGCTTTTGCCTGTAATGTTGGTTTTCCTGCTCCACAGATGCTGCCTGACCTGCTGTGCTTTTCCAGCAACACTCTAATCTAATATGACCAGTGAGGGACAAAGAGCATGTTTCTGTGCTGCAGGTCTCTATGACTCTATGATACTCATCTACAAACAAAACAAACTGTATTCTTACTCTACAACTGAAATACAAACTAAAGAAAGAATTGGTCTAAATTCAACTCAAATGGAAAACATAAAAGAGCAACTATTCCAAGAAGTTAAAAATCACACAACAGCAGGTTATTGTCCAACAGGTTTACTTGGAAGCATTAGCTTTTGGAGCGCTGCTCCTTCATCAGGTGGTTGTAGAACATAAAATCGTAGGGCACAGAATTATAACAAAAGTTTACAGTGTGATGTTAATGAAATTATATACTGAAGAAGACCTGGATTGTTTGTTAAGTCTCTTCTCTTTTATAAAGGGCATGTTGGTTTCAGTTTGCTCATGTGTAAATCCCAGAACTTCTTAAAGTTACATTATCAAGTGAACGTTAACAATATTGGCCCAGATAATGCATTGAAAGTGTGAGGTTCCATGTGTGAGGCTGTCTTGTGCCCCAGTGTTCAGTCTGATTCTAATCTCAGAAAGGGATTTACAGAATCTTACATGGATTCATGCAGTTTGTGAGCAAAATAAAATGTGGTTCTGCAAGAACAAATTCACCCCACAAACTTATATATTTGTGTGTGTGCACTGAAGGGCCGAGATCGTATATCCCACACCACTGAAGTGTTCTCTGACTGGGAGGGAACACTCCTGTCTGTTGATCGATATGCTGTGTCCATTCATCCACTGCCATAGCCTCTGCTCAGTCTCACTAATGTATCATGTCTAATGGCAAAATATAGTGATGCACTTTTGCATAACAGATGAAGACTGGGCGAATATAAGTAGATGGGGCATTGGGAGAAGCAAATTGGCCCATGAAAAGCAGGGAGGGATCAGTAATACATTCATTTCTCAATTTACAGTGATTCCATTCTTATAGATTCATATATTCATACAGAGCAAAAGAGATCCCAGTCCCCATCTAGTCTGCGCTGACATAACTACCACTCAAAGCACACTAATCCCAATTTCCTGCAGTTTTCCCATCTTTTTGAATGTTCTGATATTTGAAGGGCTCATTCAATCATTTTTTTACATTTTAAGAATCCCAGCCTCCACTAAGTTCGCAGACAGTGTAATCCGTATTCCCACCGCCAGCTATTGGAAAAGGTTTATTTTCCCAAATCTAACGTAAATCATGTGCCCCTTACTATAAAGTCATGCCATCTCGTAATTGTCCCCTCCCCCTCGCTTTGTCCTTACTGTTCATAATTTTATATATCCAACTATGTCCCCCCTCAGTTTTCTTTGCTCTGAAGAAAGCAATCAAACCTATCCAGTCTCTCGTTATAGCTCAATATCGCCACCTAAGGCAGAATCCTGGTGAACCGTTTCTGTCCCACCTCCAGTGCTATCACATTGTTCCTGTAGTGAGGGAACTAGAACCAATTGTGCCCGAACTAACACTGCCTCCAACTCCAACATTGTCTCATTGCTCTTCTCCTCTACGCCATGGCTGATGAAAGCAAGCATCACATTTGTCTTTTTAACTGTCCTATTCACATGTTCTCCCGAGATCACGGAAATGTGAATAATTACCCCCTGATCATTCTGTTCCTCTAAACTGCCCCGTGACCTGCCATTGATTAAATACTCCCTCATCTTGTTATTTTCTTCTTCTTCTGAAGTCCTTTACCTTCACTTATCAGCATTAAATACCATCTACCACTGGTCTGCCCATCTGATCAACTCATCTATATCTTCCTGTAATTTACAACTACCTTCTGCCCCATTCATCACTGAACCATGTGTGGTGTCATCTTCAAATTTGCTTAACATTCTCCCATTATTTTCATCTACATCAATTATATATATATATATATAACAATAAAGATCCTAGTATTTATCACTTTAGTACATCATTAGACACCAGCCTCCAGTTACTCAAACCGCCTTCAACAACTATCCTTTGTGTCCTATTACTAAGCCACTTTCTCATCCACCTCACCGTTTTGCCTTCAATTCTGTGTATTTTAACCTTGTCAATCAGTCTCCCATTGTCAAAACTGTTGCTGAAGTCCATACGAACTACGTCCACTGAACTTGCCTCGTCCACACACTTCATCATACTTTGGAAAATGCAAACAAATTGGTGAAGCATGAACGACATCTTGCAAAGACGTGCTGCCTCATGTAATTAGCCAATCCCTTTCCAAATGGGTATTAATTTCTTGAATCATTTTCCTCTCACTGACGTAAGTATCATTGGTCTGTAATTTCCTGATTCTTCTCTACCTACCCTCCTAATAACTAGATAATATTAATCGTCCTCCAGTCCCCTAGCACTTAGCTCATCAACTCTGCTCATGCAGAAATAAACTCACTTCAAAAAGAAAAGAATATGATTCGCTTTAATATGATGAGTAGTGCTTTTTTTTCAATGTATTCTTGTGGAAACATTTTATCCATTATTCATCCGTTCCGTTTCTGCCGTGTAATGCTATTGTTCTCCATCAGATGGGCTGAACAGGAAGGTTTCATATTTTGCCAAGTTGATCCAATGGATGAGTATGAACCTGTGAAAAGAAGTGGTAGAAATAGGTATTATATCCTGATCCAAACAACTTCATTAGGATCAGTTTAATTTTCCCATTGCTTCTGTGTCAAGATTTTTTTAGACATTTATGTAAATAATTTTGATGTGAACATAGGAGGTATGGTTAGTAAGTTTCCAGATGACACCAGTATTGAAGGTGGAGTGGGCAGCGAAGAAAGTTACCTCAGTGTACAACGGGATCTTGATCAGATGGCCAATGGGCCAAGGAGTCACAGATGGAGATCCATTTAGATAAATGTGAGGAGCTTTAATATGGAAATAATTGTGTGACATATATACTTCATGCTAAGGTGCTGGGGAGAGTAGCTGAACAAATAGACCTTGGTGTGCTGGTTCATATTTCCTTGAATGTCGAGTTACACGTAGATAGGATAGTGAAGAAGGCGTTTCGGATACTTGCCTTCCTTGGTCAGTTTATTGAATATAGGAGTTGGGAGATCATGTTGCAACTGTATAGGACATTATTTAGGAGACTATTGGAATAATGCAGAATTTGAGCTATAGCAGGAGGCTGAATAGACTGGGACTACTTCCTCTGGTGCATCTGAGACTGAGGCTCGACCTTGCAGAGGCTTTGTAAAGATAATATCCATTTGCTGGTTTTAGTGCAGAACCTCTCGGGTTTGAGTATTTTCCATGTGTATCATTAACTAAAACTAGGTGCAGAGCTTCAGGCATGTTCTCAACAGAACACTGTAAAGTTTAAAATGTTTCTTTCAATTTATATTTTGCTGTCTTAGATGTATACATAAACATTTTAATGGTTCATATGTATATTATGTAGTTATGTATATATGTAGTCAAGAATCAATTAACTAAATGTTCGACTAAATTTACTAAACGTTTGAAGGATTTTCTTCTTCTTTGATTTTCCATTTCTATCGTATTTTGTATCTGTTTTACTCTGTCATAGTGCTGGATTTAACTAATTTAATCAGTGTACCTTTGGAAAATGTTTTTTGTTTTTCACTGATGAATCTTCTTCAATCTATTGTTGAAGATTGTAGGAGACCTTTTGGATATTGCTCCCTTAGAATCAGTCAAAAATAATAATTGCTCATGGTAATCTCTTTAGCCATTTCAACTCATTAGATTGACTCATCCGTCTATCTACCTCCCTCCCAACACCACAGCAACGCACTTTAAAATCAATACTTTTTCAAACCTTATTGGTATTGGATATTACTTGCATATTTGAATGTTATTTTATAATTCTTTGTCTAAATGGCACAGTGGCTCAATGATAGGACAGTACGGCAGCTTAGTGGTTATCATTGCTGCCTCACAGCACCATGGACCCAGGTTTGATTCCCACCTCATGCTACTGTCCATGTGGAGTTTGTACATTCTCTCTATGTTTGTGTAGATTTACTCCAGGTGCTCTGGTTTCCTCCCACAATCCAGAGATGAGCAGGTTAGGTGAATTGGCCACTTTAAATTGCCCATAGTGTTCAGCAATGTGTAGGTTAGGTGCATTAGTCAGGGGTAAGTGAAGAGTAATTGGTTAGGGAAATGGGTCTGGTTGGTTTGCTCTTTGGAGGGTTGGTGTGGACTTGTTGGGCTGAATGATCTGTTTCCACACTGTAGGGATTCTATGAAAATAGATGTGGTCTTTTCCTGGGATGGGTGAGTGTATAGGTTGAAGTTGAGAGGGGAAAGATATAAAAGGATGTAAGGGGTGAATGTTTCAACAGAGGGTTGAGTGCATATGAAATGAGCTGCCACGGAAGTGGTGGACACTGGAGTCCTTCCAACATTTAAAAGGCATCTAGGTGAAAGGGTTCAGAGGGATGTAGGTTAAATGCTAGCAAATGAGACTAGCTTTATTTAGGATATCTGGACAGGATGGACGAGTTGGACCATATGGTTTGTTGCTGTGTTGTACATCTCTATGACTCCTTGACCTTAAATCAGATGCTGAAATTCGGAGTCAATTGCTCTGGATGTTCGAGAGATGCAACAGGTCTGACAGCATCTCTGGAGAGAAAATGGAATCAAAATTTCAAATCTGGTTTGATACTACAGAGCTACTTCAATATGAAAAATGTGATGACACATTTGTGTATTCTGATAATCAGTGAAACTTCATTGGAGAGAGTGTCATCTCCAGTGTCTTACTATTGAGAAACTCAAATGTGGAGTTGGTTTCTGAGATTTACCAAATACGAAAATAATTTCTATAAGAATCCATTTGGATGTCCAGAAAAGTGATTATGAACATTCCGAGAATCATAACTTCTATGAACAGAAATATTCATTAATTATACTATTGCAGTGTAAATGGTTAGTGTTGATTTAAAGCTGGGTCTCAGCATTTGTAGGCATTTTAAATTTCTCATGTCAACATTCACTGACTTTAATTAATTGTCAATCCTGTTAGAATGTTCCACCAGGAAGTGTGAAGCTTGATGCACTTGGATTCTTTGCTATTCATAGTGATCCCACAGGTAGGAGTCAACTGCGCAAACTGAGTAATTTCTCCAACCACATTTTGGGCGGCACGGTGGCACAGTGGTTAGCACTGCTGCCTCACAGCGCCAGGGACCTGGGTTCAATTCCCGACTCAGGCGACTGACTGTGTGGAGTTTGCACGTTCTCCCCGTGTCTGCGTGGGTTTCCTCCGGGTGCTCCGGTTTCCTCCCACAGTCCAAAGATGTGCGGGTCAGGTGTATTGGCCATGCTAAATTGCCCATAGTGTTAGGTAAGGGGTAAATGTAGGGGTATGGGTGGGTTGCGCTTCGGCGGGTCGGTGTGGACTTGTTGGGCCGAAGGGCCTGTTTCCACACTGTAAGTAATCTAATCTAAAAAAAATCTGGTAAAATTGGAACACTACACATCGTACCATCTAATCAGGGTTATTATATTAGACATTAATCAGATTAAAACATACCATCTTCATTTCTAAGCCAACAATCTCGCTGGTGAAATTTGGCAACCTTAAAATAAACGTGGAACCCGCTGCTATGGTCAAATGGACAGATCAGTGATAAATAGAATCCAGCCTCGGTAAGTATGAGATGACACACATGTATAGGATTAACGTGGCTAGGGAATACGTGATGAACAGTTGGACCCGGGGAAGCACTAAAGATCAGAGGGACTTTGCTGGGCATGCCCACTGGTCTGTTATTGAGCTGGATATTTTCAGTTGTCAGGACGCATCACACTGTCAGGAAGGAGAGATCTCACCAGACTGAGACACAATCCGAGATAGGACCTATTTCATGAATGTTGGATCAGCACGTGAATACAACTGGTTCGTCAGTCTGCTCTTTCTCCTTTTTATATCTTCAAATTCAGTCATCTGGTTAAAAGAGTAACAAACTAGTTCACTCAGCTGCCTGAGAAACAGATATCAGACAATCAGCTAAAGCCTGAGTCAGCCCTCCAATGGTGATAGACTGATACAGCCATAGACCATTGAAGCAAGCCCTTCAGTCCACCATATCTGTGGTGAACAACAGATGCGATATTACACTGATCCTAGTTACCAGCACATAGTCCATACAATATCATGTCTTTCATGTTAGATGAAAACTTACTGAATTGAATTGAATTGAACTGAACTGAATTTATTGTCACGTGTACTGAGGCACAGTGAAAAGCTTTATCTTTCAAGCAATACAGATAGGTCACAGAGTTAAATAGCACAGATAGTAAATAACAGGCAAACAGCAGCAAAAACAAAACCACAGACACAGGAGAATGTTAAGGGTTTGTGAGTCCATTCAGTATTCTAACAACAGTAGGGTAGAAACTGTTGTGAAACCAGCTGGTGTGTGTGTGTTCAGGCTTCTGTACCTTCTCCCCGATGGTAGAGGTTGTAGAAAAACAGGGTGGGATGGATCTTTAAGAATTATGGCAACCTTTCCTTGACAGTGAGCCTTGTAGATGGATTCTAAGCTGGGAAGGTGGCCTTTGTGATTGTCTGGGCTGGGTTCACCACTCTCTGTAAACGTCTCTGATCTTGAATGGTACAGTTGCCATACCAGTTTGTAATACATCCAGACAGAATGTTCTCAATGGTGCACCTATAAAAGTTGGCAAGTGTATTCACCATCATGCCAAATTTCCTCAGCTGCCTGAGGAAGAAGAGATGTTGGTATCATTTGTAACCAGTGCCAAGATTAGAATGATGCTGGAAAAGCACAGCAGGTCAGGCAGCATCTGAGGAGCAGGAAAATCGATATTTTGGGCAAAAGCCCTTCATCAGGAAGGGCTTCATCCTGATGAAAGACTTTTACCCAAAACGTTGATTTTCCTGCTCCTCAGATGCTGCCTGACCTGCTGTTCCTTTCCAGCACCATGTGAATCTTGACTCTAATCTCCAACATCTGCAGTACCCACTTCTGCTTTTGTAACCAGTGTATCCATGTGAGGAGTCCAAGAATGTTTGTGAGGATGACCACCCCCAGGAGCTTGACACTCTCCACTCGTTCCACCTCTGTGCTGTTAATGTGTAGGGGGGCATGAGGAACATCTGGCTGAAAGTTAATAATGATTTCCTTGCGTTTGCCGGTATTGGGAATTAGGCTGCTCTTAGTGCACCATTTTTCCAGATCTTCCACCTTCCGTCTGTAGTCTGTTTGGTCGCCATCTGAGATTCGACTGACTATGGTGGCATCATCAGCAAACTTGTAAATGGCATTAGTCTGGTATTTGGTGATGCAGTCAGAGCTATACAGTGAGTACAGTAGAGGGCTAGGTACACACCCCTGTGGGGGCTCCAGTGTTGAGTGTTAGTGAGGATGAAATATTGTCCCCAATCTTCACTGATTGTGGCCTGTGGGTCAGGAAACTGAGGGCCCAGTTGCAGAGAGTGGGACTTAGTCCAAGATCATTAAGTTTAATAATCAGTCTCGAGGGGAACATAGTGTTGAGGGCTGAACTGTAGTCAGCGAGTAGGATTCTTACGTAGCTGTTCATGGTGTCAAGATGTTCTATGGAGGAGTGAAGGGCAGGTGATATGGCATTTGACATGGATCTGTTGGTCCGATAGGCAAATTGGAGTGGGTCAAGAGTAGTGGGGAGACTGGAGTTGATTAATGCCATGACCAGCCTTTCAATGCACTTCATGACCACTGAAGTTATGGTCACTGGATGGAAGTCATTGAGACATGCTGCATGAGCCACCTTAGGCACAGGGATGATGTTGGCCACTTGAAACAGGCAGGGACAGTGGCCCGCTGTAGGGAGACGTTTAAGATGTCCAAGAAGACCTCTGCCAGTTGATCTGCACATGCTCTGAGTGCACGGCCTGGTACTCCATCTGGTCCCATCGCTTTCCTTGGATTCACACAAAGGAAAACTGATCTGACCTCTGATGCAGTGACTGTTGGGATAGGTTCATCAGGACTTGTCGGAATAGGTATTACCTCTCTGCTGAAATCGTGTTCTAGAAGGCGTTTAGACGATCTGGGAGGGATATGTTGTCGGCTGCTATCTTGCACAGTCTCTTGTTAGAATCTGTGATGACATTCAATCCTTGCCATAGTCGCCAGGTGTCTGTCTGGGTCTCTAGGTTGGATCGGTATTAGTCCTTGGCTGTCTTATTGGCTCTGCGAAGGTCATACTTGCATTCCTGGTATTTGAGTGGGTCTCCTGATCTGAAGGCCTCACGCCGGGTTTTTAGCAGGTTCTGTATGTCCTGATTGATCCAGGGTTTCCTGTTGGGGAACCCCCGGATTGACTCCCTCGGGATGCAGCCCTCCACACACTTGCTGATAAAGGCTGTGACGGTGATGGCGTACCCGTCCAAGGTCCCTGCGGCCTGTTTGAACATGTCCCAGTCAGCTGATTCCAGACAGCACTGGGGTTGATCCTCTGCCTCCTCTGACCTGTACTGGACCTGTATCCGCGAGGGAGTCTCCTGCTTGACCTTTTGCCTGTAAGCCGGGAAAGGAAGCACGGCATTGTGGTCGGAGTGCCTGAAATGAGGGTGGGAGAAGGAGCGGTAGGCATCCTTCACAATGGTGTATCAGTGGTCTCAAATGTTGAGGCCCTTGGTGGGGCAGGTAATGTTCTCGTGATACTTGGGCAACAACTTCCTTAGATTGGCTTGATTGAAGTTGCCAATTACAATAAACAGGGTGTTCTGTCTCCAGGGTGTTAGTGATGATGTTCAGCAGACGCAGAGCTTCCTCAAACTTTGCTTGTGGCGGTATGTACACAGCAGTTAGTGTAGCAGCGGGAAATTCCCTTGGGAGATAGAAGGGGCGGCATTTGATGGTGAGGAGTTCAAGGTTTGGGGAGCAGTGGCTGCCCAGGGTCACAATGTCCATGCACAAGTTGCTGATTAAAAAGCAAACCCCTCCACCCTTTTTCTTACTTGAGGACACTATACGATCCATACGATGAATAGAAAACCCATCAGCCTGAAGTGTGCAGTTGGCAATGGATGGGTTGAGCCAGGTTTCTGTGAAGCAGAGTGCGCAGCAGTCCCACAGTTCATGCTGGAAGCTGAGCCGTGATCTGAGTTCGTCCATCTTGTTCTCCAGACATTGTACATTTGCTTGGTGTAAGCTAGGAAGGGGGGCTCTTGAAACTGCGTAGTCTCAGTCTTACTAGTAGGTCGGCACGCTTACCCTGCTTCCTCACAGGTTTCTTACATTTGAGTGGTCCAGTGGTCTGGTGGAGTGGACTGTGATTACTTCCAGTTAGGTGATCCTTCCTAGGACCCTGTGGAACTGGTAGGTTGCAGTTTAATGTATTTTTGCACAGCGTCTGCTTAGGACCCAGTGTAGCAGGTAATTTATTGTGTGGTATTTTTGCCAGGACCAGCCATGTTTCTTTGCAGAAGTGTTTGGGCTGCTCTCCAGGTACGTTCTGATGGATTCCATGTTAGGCAGGCGTCTTATGGAGTCGGGAGTGTTTCGTGTCAGTTCTCCTCCTGGGGCAGGTCTCTCGGGTCCATCTATTTTCTGGCAGGCCCCAAACCTGAGGCTCGTGTAGGCCTGGCCTTCTTCCGAGGCAGTCGGATGGGTCATGGGCACCATGTCGGCTGCTGCCTTCATCCAGTAAGCTGGCTTTGAGGATCAGAGGACCTTCAAACCAGTGAGTTCAGATTAAACATAGTTATTAGTAATTTTTAAAAGTATGCTATTGAGTTTAAAGAGTGTAGAACAATTGTAGGAAGTAGGAACCTTAGTTCTGTATGCAGGAGCTCGCAAGGTGTCCACCATATCTGGGACCATTATTAATTATATCTTGTATATTTACATTGAAGTCATTATTGTCATAACAATAGTAAGCATCAGAGCATCAGTCCCTGAGGTATACCGTTCTTAACAGGCTTCCAATTACAAAAACATCACTGCAGCCTGACTCTTTGCCACACACTTAGAAGCCAGTTTTGGTTCTTGTTGCCAACTTAACTTGTATCTTGTGGGCTCTTAAAGTTTGGTCCAACCTTCCATGTGCCGCCTTATCATAGGCATTACAGAAGTCTGTGTTTGCCATTAAAACCGCATGATGCTCACTGATATATTTGAACACCAGTTTTAAAAGAAACTCTATTAAGTTAGTCATGAAGAATGTTCCTTAGAAAGTGTATTAGTTATGAATCCATGCTGTTTTGATTTAATTCCTGCCTTTCCAAGTGTTGTTTAATGCAGCCCCTCATATTTTTTCGAATAATTCCTCTATCACAAACAATGACCGACTGGTCTTTAATTTACATGTCCATCCCTTCTTGGACAAAGAAACCATTTTATCAATCTTCCAGTCATCTGACACTTCACCTGTGGCTCGCCAAGTATGAAATATGTCTGCCAGGGCCCCAAAGCTCCCCTCTATTGGCACAAATTACAGCCAGTCACACGTCACCTTTGCACCTGCTAAAACATCTGTTGCCTCTTCCCTATTAATCTTACCATATTCCGGAACCTCATCATTCAAGCTGAAGTCCCAAACTTAAATGTCTTTTTTTTCTGTGAATGCAGGTTGCTCTTTTTGTCCCTCATTGGTCCCATTCATTCCTGAGTAAACGTTTACTTTTAACACACTAATAAAAAGCCTTGATGTGTCATTAATTCTATCTAACAAAGAGTTTTCATGGACCCACGTTTCTTCCAAATTTCTTTTTTTATGCCAGCAGTGCCTTTTTTCTTTCAATGGACTCCTATTTTTAATTCACCCTTTTATTTGTCAAACTCTCGACATCCCTCGATATTGAGGGTCGCCTGGCCTCTCCCTTCACTCTTAGAGGACCCAGGTGGCCCTGAATTCTTAACATACGATGTTTAAAAACTTCCATTTTCTCCAGTGGTCTGAGCTGCTAGCAGCTGCTCCTAGTCTATGTTTACCAGATGAACGGTGAAGAGTTGGTGTCAGTGAACAGTCAAGGGCATGTAACAGAGGGGGCTGCAGAGAAGGGGTCTGGGAGTCACTGTGACCAAGGAAGGGAACGCAGAGAAGATAGTTTCAATGAATGGTGCAAGGACATCCAATCATGTATGTGGTAGGGAAGGAACTTGGGAGACATCGTCTTTGTCACTGCGCCTGAGGAGCACAATGCAGTTGGGCTGGTGTCAGTGAACAGTGTAGGTGCCTCACCAGATGGGGCTGCGGCAAGGGGCTCAGGAAGGAAGGATAGATTACCTGTTTGTGTCCCGAGCGCTCTCGGTCAGATCGACCGACGTCAAGCCGGTGTTCTTCTCTGACCACTGCCTCCTGCTGGCCGACGGTCACCTACAGGACGAGCAGCGGGCGGGTAAGGGAACGTGGAAGCTGAAACCTAAACTGTTGACCCCGGGAAACATTGAGGAGCTCAAGAGGGACTATGCAGGATGGAGAACTGCGAAGCCCCTCTTTGAGTCTCCAGCAGACTGGGGGGAAACAGTAAAAGGGAACATCAAGAGGTTCTTCATCCTCAAAGGTGTTCAGGAGGCGAGAGAGAGGCGGGGAAAACTGTCCCAGCTCCAGGAAAGTATGCAGAACCTGCTCCTGCTGCAGACGTTGGGGGTCGATGTCACGGAGGACCTCCAGGAGGTGAAGGGCCAGCAAGCCTCGCTCTTTGCCTCGGAGGCCTCCAAGATAATCTTCCGGTCCAGGGTCCGCTCGGTGGAGCAGGACGAGACGTGCTCACATTTCTTCTTCCAGAAGGTGCACAAAGAGAGCTCTGTGCTCAGCAGCCTGAAGGAAGAAGATGGCTCGACAACGTCATCTCAGGCTGACGTCATGAGGATCAGTAAATCCTTCTATGCCAGTCTGTATGACGCGAAGCCGACCGATAGCACGGCCTCCCAGTCGTTCCTGTCGTCTATCACAGAGGTCCTAGACAACAGAACACGCGAGAGGCTGGACCAGCCGCTATCTCTGGACGAGCTGACCAAGGCCCTCGAGTCCTTGGAAAAAAATAAAACTCCTGGAAGCGACGGCTTACTGGTCAAGCTCTGTTCCGCTCTGTGGGACTTGATTGGGCAGGACCTGCTGGAGGTGTATGTCAGTATGCTTCGGGCAGGTACCATGAGTGAATCCATGAGGAAAGGCATCATCACCCTCATCTACAAGTGGAAGGGGGAGAGGGAGGAAATCAGAAATTGGAAACCGATCACACTGTTGAATGCGGATTACAAAATCCTGTCAAAGGTAATCGCCAACCGGGTCAGGTCTGCTCTGGGAGCGGTGATTCACCCTGACCAAACCTGTGCTGTGCCGAGCAGGAAGATCACTGAGAGTCTCGCACTCCTCAGGGATACGATCGCCTACGTGCAGGACAGAGGGTTGGATGCCTGCCTGATCAGCCTGGACCAGGAGAAAGCCTTTGACAGGATATCACACAGGTATATGAGAAATGTTCTCTCCAAAATGGGCTTTGGGGAGGGAATCTGCAATTGGATCAGACTGCTCTACACCAACATTGTCAGTGCAGTCTCAATCAATGGGTGGGAATCAGACAACTTTCCAGTCAGATCTGGAGTCAGGCAGGGCTGCCCTCTCTCCCCTGCCTTGTGTATGTGCTGCATAGAGCCATTTGCTGAGTCCATCAGGAAGGATGCGAGCCTGAGAGGGGTGACTATTCCTGGCAGCGGGGGCCTGCAGGTTAAGGCCTCCCTGTACATGGATGACATCGCCGTTTTCTGCTCGGATCCGCTGTCCGTGCGCAGATTCATGTGCATTTGTGACCAGTTCGAACGGGCCTCAGGGGCCAAGGTAAACCGAGGCAAGAGCAAGGCCATGCTCTTCGGGAACTGGGCCGACCAATCCTTGATCCCCTTCACTGTTAAGACCGACCACCTGAAGTTGCTGGGTATTTGGTTGGGGGGTGTTGGGGCGTGCGCCAAGTCTTGGGAGGAGCGTATCAAAGTGAGGCAGAAACTGGGCAGATGGAAGCTACGGTCGCTCTCCATCGCTGGAAAAATCCTGGCACATGGCACAGGTCTGGTCTATTCCCAGTCACCCAGGCCATCTTCCAGTTTATATGGAGATCAAAGACGGACTGGGTCCGAAGGGACTCGCTGTATAAAGATCTGGGCAACAGGGTAAAAAATACACCCAATGCCCACCCTCACCCTGATGGCCACCTTTGTGTGTGGCTGCATCAAGCTGTGCATTGGTCCCCGGTACGCAAACACCAAGTGTCACTACGTACTGAGATTCTACCTGTCCCCGGTGTTGCGAAGGATGGGCCTGGCCTCACTGCCGCGGAACACTCTCAGTAGTTGGACCGTTCCGTATCACCTGTCCTTCGTGCAGAAGTTTATGTCCTTTGACCACAAGTCCATCAGGAAGTGGTCAACACGTAGTGTCCTTGAGACCCTTCGGGAAAAGGAGAGGGAGGATCCTGTTGAGCAGTTCCCTGAGCAGACTGTCAAAGCCATTTGGCAGAATGCCTCATCACCAGAACTTTCCAACAAGCACCAAGACATGGCTTGGCTGGTGGTGAGAAGGGGTCTGCCTGTGAGATCCTTTATGCACGCCTGGACTCTCAGCCGCACCGCACGCTGCCGTCAAAGCGGCTGCCGGGGGGATGAGACTGTCACACACCTTCTTCTGGAATGTGCCTATGCAGAGGAAGTCTGGAGAGGAATGCAATGGTGTTTGTCAAGGTTCATCCCGAGCAGCTCCGTGATACGGGACTCCGTGCTCTACGGCCTGTTCCCCGGGACGTACACCGAGACGAACATCAACTGTGCCTAGAGGATCATCAACTCGGTGAAGGACGCTCTCTGGGCGGTCTGAAACCTGTTGATCTTCCAGGTGAAGGAGTTGACCCTGACTAAGTGTTGCAGACTGGCACATTGCAAGGTCTAGGACTATGTGCTGAGGGACGCGCTGAAGCTCGGGGCAGCTGCTGCCTAGGCACGGTGGGGAAAGACCACCGTGTAATATCTGCCTGCCTAAGAACAGGGGGCCCACGCAGTAATCGGGCCCCGCTGACACCTCAGCTAAATATATGGATAGTAAATGTACAGACCTGTATATATGATGATTACTCGATCTCTGTATGCAAAGAAATGGAATGTCTACATATGTATGGCATGACCAATTGTACAGACCATCAAAATATTTTTATGAATAAAGTATATTTTTGAAATTAAAAAATTATCTGAGTCACTATCCAGGAAAAAAATAGAAGGAAGGAGAGCTATACAGGAGTGGCCAATTTTGCAGTGGCCATTTTGAGAAGGGTTGCCTTGTGCTTGAAATACTGACTGGATGTTGAAGTGTTGGCTTAAATAAATGCCAGGCTTCGGTGAACAGGGTGACGAGCAGAAAAGTAAGGTAGGTGGAGGAGGAGTGAACTACTGCAGTTACTGGAGGCCTAGGGTAAAGGCAAAATACAATACAATTTAACCGTGAAGTTACAGGCAGCAGTTAAGTGAGTGGCTAGTAACTGGTGAGTAGTTTATCTTCTCTCTTATTTTTTCTTTGATTGCTGCTGCTGTTAACTTCAGTGTTAAGACATGACAGGAGTTCCATACCCCGCGTCATGCCCTCCTGTGCAATGTGGGAATTCCGGGACCGTTCTGATGTTCCTGGCTGCTTCACATGTAGGAATTGTGTCTTACTACAGCTACTCCCTGGGTGCTTGAAAGCTCTACACTGTTGATAAGATTCAACTTAGACTATCCACGAGGCTGAGGGAATTGGGATAATATGTTCAATAAGTTGGGAGAAAGTGAGGACTGCAGATGTTAGAGATCAGAGTCGCGACTGTGATGCTGGAAAAGCACAGCAGGTCAGGGAGCATCCAAGGATCAGGAGAAATTCCTGATGAGGAGCTTTTGCCCGAAATGTCGATTCTCTTGCTTTTCGGATGTTGCCTGACCTGCTTTGCCTTTTCCAGCACCACACTCTCAATATTCAATAAATTGTTCACCTGCAGATTAAAATTGCTGAGGAATATAGGAACTGAGTGATCAACAGACAGAGGAAGAGTAGAAAGATAGTGCAGGTGTCCATTACAGACATCTCCCTCCAAAACAGTTATACCACTTTCAATACCAATAGAGTGGACCAATGTGAATAAATAAACGGTCTGTATCTGGACTTTCAAAAGGCTTTTGACAAGGTATCATACAAGGGATTAGTAAACAAATTAATATTAGACGTGTCTAGAGAATTGGTTAGCAGACAGGAAACAGAGAGTTGGAATAAACAGATCCTTTTCAGTGTGACAGGCAGTGATGAGTTGGGTATCGCAGGGTTCAGTGCTGGGACCCCAGCTGTAAACAATATTCATTGACGATTTGGATGAATGAATTGAAGCAATATCCCCAAATTTGCCAATGACACGAAGCTGGGTGGCAGTGTGTGCTGCGAAGAGGATACTAAGAGGCTGCAGGGTAACTTGAACAATCTGTCTGAGTGGGCAATCACTTGGCAAATGGAATAAAATGTGGATCAGTGTGAGGTTATCCACATTCATCACAAAAACCGGGAGACAGATTATTATCTGAATGCTGGCAGTTTATGAAAAGGTGAGGTGCACCGAAACCTGGCTGTCATGGCAGAACAGTTGCTGAAGGTTGGCTTGTGCCTGGCAGCAGGTGGTGAGGAAAGCTAAAAGATACTGGCCTTCATAGAAAGATGGTTTGAGTATCGGAGTATTTTGCAATTGGACAGAGCCTTGATGAGATCACACTTTTTGAAGCTGTCAAACAAAGTGAGTTACAGTGTTTGCAGCTCACCTGTAGGAATGGTGACTTCTTGCTTGCCGGTGCCTTCTCGTGACTTTAAACCTTATTTCTGATCTCACTTCTCTCAACCTCCTGTACACGCAAACTACAGTTTAGGTTCCCATTCTCCTGCTGAATTAGTTTAAAACCCCATGAGGAGCGTTAGCAAATATTACCCCCAGGATATTGGTATTCTTCTGGTTCAGGTGCAGACCATCCTGATCATAGAAATCCCACCTAGACCAGAAAGACCCCCAGATATCCAGGAATCCAAAACCCTCCCTCCTACACCATCTCTGTAGCCACCTGTTCATCTCCCCTCTCTCTGTATTCCTCACCTCACTCGTATGTGGCACGGGTAACAAACCAGAGATAACAAGTCTGTTGTTCTTGCTCCAAACTTCCACCCTACCTCCTTGAATTTCTGCCTTAAATCCTCATCTCTTTTTCTACCTTGGCCGTTAGTATCTATGTGGACCACGACTTGGGGCTGCTCCCTCTCTCCCTCAAGAATCCCGATAGTCTCCTCCCCCAACAGCGTCCAAAACGGTATACTTGTTATTGAGGGGATCCCTGCACTGCCTACCAGTTGCCTTCCCTACCCCTCACAGTAACCCATCAATCTTCTTCTTTTACCTGAGGTGTGACTACCTCCTTGCAACTCCTCTCAATAACACCCTCTACCTCCCGAATGATCCAAAGATCATTCAGCTCCAGCTCGAGTTCCATAGCACGGTTTTTGAGGAGCTGGATTTGGGTGCATTTCTCACAGATGAAATCAGCAGGGACACTAATGGTGATCCTTACCTCTCACATTCTGCAAGAGGAACATTCAACTGCCCTAGTCACCATTACCAATATTCTAAGTTCCCAACAAGACGACTGAATAATAGACAATAGACAATAGGTGCAGGAGTAGGCCATTTTGCCCTTCGAGTCAGTACCACCATTCATTATGATCATGGCTGACCATCCACGATCTGTATCCTGTTCCTGCCTTATCCCCATAACCCTTGATCCCACTATCCTTAAGAGCTCTATCCAACTCTTTCTTGAAAGTATCCAGAGACTTGGCCTCCACAGCCTTCTGGGGCAGAGCATTCCATACACCACTACAAAAATAAAAGAAACTAGTCACCTTACCAAGGCATACAGAACTTTGATCTGGTTAGAGGAGGAGGAGGACGGGTGGGTGACACTCCCCGAGTAGGGTTTCGGTTAAGGCAAAAACCCGAATATAAAGCCTCACTTCCCCAGCAGTCCTGTGTCTGCTCCTGCTCAGTTTGTGCTTCACCGATACAAAAGGTAAGTTATTATATATTTTAAACTGACATTTCTCTCGGGCCTCTGGTCCTCGCTGTCGTACCTCCCACTCCAACTGCCACCAACAAAATGGAGAATGTGCACAGCTGAGTTACAAGTCAGTCTCATTCCATCACAAATAATTTATTGTACACATTTCACATCTTGTAAGATTTACAGAACCTGAATACCAATGACAAATGAATGAATAGACAGATTTACCACAATGCACTTATGTTTACACGATAAATGCAAATTACTGCAGATGCTGGAATCAGAAACCAAAAGAGAAAATGCTGGAAAATCCTTCCTTTTTGATGTCCTGAGGCTGCTGTAGTGACATCATCGGTGCTTCTTATTAAGGCATACTTAAGAAATGTTTGGTTATTCACTGACAGGATAGACAATGAACTGTTCTCATCAGCCCTTCTGTGATCATATCTTCTGAACGTGCCCAGTGATTTCCCCCTTGATGGTATTGAGACACGTCTGCCACTCTTTTAGATCCCTCTTCAACTGTAGTATGGATTGCGGGTTACTTAATCGTGTCCAGGTTCCTTCCCTATATTGACCCACATTATGAACTCACATTACAGTGTTCTATAGGCCTGCAAAACGTTCCAGGGATGGAAAGGAAAGGATTGCAATGATGATGCTGGATAGGAGTGAAAGTAACAGGGTAGTTGTTATGGGTCTTTAACTTTCCAAATATTGACTGGAAACAATATAATTTGAGTACTGTAGATGGGTAACTTTTGTCCAGTGTGCGCAGGAGGGTTTCCTGACACAGTATGTAGACACGCCAACAAGAGGCGAGGACACAATGGATTTGGTACTGGGTAATGAACCCGGCCAGGTGTTAGATTTGGAGGGAGGTGAGCACTTTGGTGATAATGATCACAGTTCGGTTACAGTTATTTTAGCGATGGAAAGGGACAGGTACATGTGGCAGAGCGAGAGGTATACCTGGAGGAAAGGCAATTATGAGGCAATTAGGTCAGAGTTAGGGTTCACAGGGTGTGGAAGAAAACTGCAGTGGTTGGGGACAATTTAAATGTGGCTCTTGTTCAAGGAACAGCTACTGTGTGTCCTTGATAAGTATGTACCTGTCAGGCAGGGAGGAAGCGGTTTACTAAAGAAATTGAATGTCTTGTCAAGAGGAATAAGGAGGTTTTTGTAAAGACGAGGAATGAAGGCTCAATTAGGCACTTGGGAGATACAAGTTAGTCAGGAAAGACCTAAAGAGAGAGGTAGTAAGAGCCAGGAGGGGACACGAGAAGTCTTTCACAGGTAGGATCAAGAAAAACCCTTAAGTTGGTATCAGTATGTCAGGAGGAAAATAATGACCTGAATATGATTAGGGTTGAAAAATGTTTTGTCTGGAAAAACACAGCAGGCCAGGCAGCATCCAAGGAGCAGGAAAATCAATGTTTCAGGCACAAGCCCTTCCTCAGGAATGAGGCTGGTGTCCCAAGCGGGCTGAGATAAAGATAGCAGGGAGGAAATTTGGGTGAAGTTTGCTGGGAATACAATAAATGGAAGGAGGTGAGGGTGAGGGTGATAGGCCGGAGAGGGGGTGGGTGCAGAGAGGTCAGGAAGAAGATTGCAGGTCAAGAGGGCGGTGCTGAATCCAAGGGTTGGAATTGAGATAAGGTGGGGGGAGGGGAAAGCTGGAGAAATCTACATTCATCCCGTGTGGATGGAGGGTTCCTAGGTGGAAGAATGAGGCGCTCTTCCTCCAGGCGTAGTGTGGCCAGGGTCTGGCAATGGAGGAGGCCAAGGACCTGCATGTCCTTGGCAGAGGGGTAGGGGGAGCTAACGTGTTCAGCCATGGGGCGGTTGGGTTGATTGGTGTGGGTTTCCCAGAGGTGTTCCTTGAAATATTCTGCAAGTAGGCAACCTGTCTTTCCAATGTAGAGGAGACCACATCGGGTGCAACGGAAACAGTAATATGATTAGGACCAGTAATGGAATATAGTGGGAAGTTGTGCATGGAATCCAAAAAGATAGGAGAGGTTCTAAATGAATATATTTTTGTCAGCATTCAGACAGGAAAAAGGCAATGTTGTCGATGGTAAGACTGAGATACAGGTTATTAGACGAAAGGGGATTGAGATTCATAACGAGGAGGTGTTAGCAATTCTGGAAAGTGTGACAATAGATAAGTCCCCTGGGGTGGATGGGAGTTATCTGAGGATTCTCTGGGAAGGTAGCGATGAGATTGCGATTGGCTCTGATCAAAATGGGTTTGATCTTGATGTCGCCATTATCCACAGGAAAAGTGCCAGAAAACTGGAGATTAGCAAATGGTGTCCCATTGTTCATGAAGGGGAGTAGAGACAGCCCTGGTTATTATAGACCAGTGAGCCTTACTTTGGCTGTGGGTCAAATGTTGGAAAGGATTATAAGAGATAGAAATATAATCATCTAGAAAGGAATACTTTGATTAGGGATAGTCACCATGGTTTTGTGAAGGGGAGGTGGTGCTTCACAAACATTATTGGGTTCCTTGAGAAGGTGATTAAATGGTGGAAGAGGGTAAAGCAGTTGCTGTGGTGTATGTGGATTTCGGTAATGCATTTGATAAGGTTCCCCATGGTCGGCTATTGCACAAAATACAGAGGCATGGGATTGAGGGTGATTTAGCATTTTGGATCAGAAATTGGCAAGCTGTAAGGAGGCAGAGGGCAGTGGTGATGGGAAATGTTCATCCGGGATTTCAGTTCCGAGTGGTGTACTAGAAAGATCTATTTAGAGGATACTGCTATTTGTCATTTTTATAAATGACCTGGATGAGGATACAGAAAGATGGGTTAGTAAATATGTGGATGACACTAAAGTTGGTAGCATTGTGGACAATGCAGAAAGATGTTACAGGTTACAGAAGGACATTGATAAGCTACAGAGCTGGGCTGAGAGGTGGCAAATTGAGTTGAATACAGAAACGTGTAAGGTGATTCATTTTGGAAGGAGCAATAGGAATAAAGAGTACTGGGCTGATGGTAAGGTTCTTCGGAGAGTGGATGAGCAGAGGGATCTCAGTATCCATATACATAGATCCCTGAAAGTTTCCACCCAGACTGATAAGTTTGTTAAGAAGGTGTAAGATATGTTAAGTGAAAAATCACACAACACTAGGTTATAGTCAAACAGGTTTAATTGGAAACATTAGCTTTCAGGGCACTGCTCCTCCATCAGGTGGCTAGTTTTCTGTCTGTTTGTCCAATGTAGGGTTTGTTGCAGCTCTTACACGGTATTTTGTAAATGACATTCATTTTACTTGTTGTCTGTCTGGGGTCTTTAAGTTCATTAACTGCTGGTTTAGTGTGTTGGTGGGTTTGTGGGCTATCATGATGCCAAAGGGTCTGAGTCGTCTGGCTGTCATTTCCAAGATGTCTTTGATGTAGGAGAGCGTGGTTACATTGGACAAACAGGCAGAAAACTAGCCTCCAGGATAAATGACCATCAACTAACCACAAAACAACATGTCCCTCTCTCACTAGTACCCTTACATAGAGATAAGGAAGGACACCACTTCGACTGGGACAACACACATATCCTAGGACAGTCAAACAGAGACACGCACAAGAATTCCTAGATGAACGGCATTCCAACCGGAAATCTATCAAGAAACACATTGACCTGGACCCCATTTACCAGCCCCTGAGAAAAAGAACAGAAATGACATCACCACAGGAAATGACATCACCACAGGAAATGGCATCAACAACCCAAAGAAACCCAAACATGTAAATAGAAAACAGGAAACACTGCATTGCTTCGTCTGGAGGATCACTGCAGATGTTTCCGAGTTTGGTGAAGAAACGGCTGATAATGAACTTTGCAGCTCAGTGAGCAAACCTCCATCCAGTGCTACAAGTCTCCTCAAATCAACCTGAACTATAAACCTTCTCAACATTTGGAATTGTGTTCCGAGAGTAGAATGTCAAATTCTCTGAGGCATATGTCTGAGGTCAAGATTAGAGTGATATTGGAAAAGCACAGCAGGTCAGGCAGCGTCCGAGGAGCAGAAAAATCAATGTTTCAGGCAAAAGGACCTGTTCCTGTGCCACGCTGGTTTATTTTCTAAAATGACCTACAGCCGTTCGGTGCCATCCCTGAACCAGGCACCAGGAGGAGGGTAATGGGGCGGGGGTGGGAGTAGGGTGAGGGTGGCTGTGAGGGAGGTGTGTGTGACACTGTCCAGAAATGACTCTCTGGTCCCTTTATAAATGAAACAAACCTCTAAAAGTATGACTCTCCTCCCCTTCTTTCTTCCCTCTTGTGTATTGGGCCCACCTAAAGTGCCATGAAATTATTTCCCATTGCTTTCCACTGCCCGGTCTGCTATATTCGCCAATCACAGTGTGGTCTGCTCCACATTGATGGGAGAAACGGAGACTGTGTCAACGTTTTGCAGGACATTGACTGTGCATCTGCCACTTCAAGACACCATCATGTTCTCTGACCAACATCCCTGTCTCAGGTTTGCCACACTGATTCAGGTAAAACAAGCTTGGGGTTCCTGCAGCATTCAGAATTCAATACCAAGTTCAATAATTTTAGGACCTGAGCACCTTCTCCTCTGTCCTTCCCCTCACCCCCGACACGCTCAGCCTTGTCATCACATCGGCTGTTAGACAGCAATCCCACTATCGGCTCCCACTGGTCCACATCAGCAACTATTGATCTTCCCAGACAAACCTCGACACATTCATGTGTCTGTCCAACTGACGTTCTCTCTCTGTATACTCCATCTCCACATGACATTTACACCTTCCATCTCCTGCCATACCTTCAGCATGCATACCAACCTTTTCACACTGTAATCAGTTCTGAAGAAGGGTCACTTGGTTTAAAATGTTAGCACTGCATTCTCTCCACAAATGCTGCTAGTTTGCTGAGTTTTCCCAGAAATCTCTGCTTCTTTTTATGCTCCATCTATGATATGATTTATTTTCTGCACTGCATCCACATGACTACTGGATGGCCTCGAACTCAAATCATTGTTTTTCAGCTTTCAGCTTCTCTATTCTACCCAATTACCATCTACACGTTTTGAAAGTGTGTTGCTTCTTTCTACTGATTCAAGTTCATTTCTTCTCGTTCTGCACATTTGCCTCTCCCTGAGATGGGGTGTGTATTCTTGGACATTTAATTCCCCTGGCAGCAATGTCTCTGTGATGCCTGCAGCATTTTACCAGCCAATTTCAAAAGTGTTTACCTTGTTGCAAATACAGATACTCCATGCACATAGGTCTAACACACTCAAACCTGCATTGACCACCCTCTTCTCATAGTTGTGCGTAAAGTTTGATTCCTGAATGTTTCCCCCCCTTTTGTCCATCTATTTGCTCTGGGAACTTTAATAATCTCCCCTAAATCTTCCTCCTGCTTTGCCTAGTTTAAAGTCCTTGTGACACATATTTTGCCTTTGGACTGGGAGTCTGTTCCCAGATCAGTTCAGGTGGAGCCTGTCCCAGTGATGCAGTCCCCTGCTGTCCCAATGTAGACAGCAGTGCCCCAGGAATGTGAATCCCTCTTTCCCACATCCAGCTGTACCCATGTATTTACTTCCCTGATCATCTCATCTCTTGGGTATTTTGCATGTTTTTCAGGTAATAGTCCAGTGATTATATCCCTTGAAGTCATTTTTAAACAGGTTTTGTTCCTAATTCCCTAAGTACCTCTTGCCTGTTCCTGCCTATGTTTTTGGTGCTAACAGGCACCATGATACGGCACGGTGACTCAGTGGTTAGCACTGGCCCCTCACAGCAAAAGGATCCTGCATTCAGTTTAAACTTGGGAATGTAAAGTTTTCATATTCTCTGCATGTCTGCGTGGGTCCCCTCTGGGTGTTCTGGTGTTCTCTCGCATTCCAAAGATGCATACGTGAGGTAGATTAGCGATGCTGTTTGTCCATTGTATCCAGGGATGTGTAAAATATGTGGATTAGACGATGGTGAATGCAGAGTTACAGGTCGGGGGAGTGTCTGGGTGTGATGCTCTTCTGAAGGTTAGTATAGACTCAATGGGCCGAATGGCGTGCTTCCACACTCTGCACATTCTATGATTCTGTGCATCAACTAAATCCTCCTGTTCGTTCTCCAGTATCCTCTCAATCCCACTCGTGTTGTGCTTCACAATGGCATCAGACAGACTGTCCCCCATCCCATCTTTTTCAGGGAATAAGTGGTTATATTGCCCATCGCTAACTCTCTGAGAGGGCTGTGAGGACCAAACCACATTGCTGGATGTTTAGAGTCGCATGTAGTTCAGAAAAGGGAAGGATGGCATTTTCCTTCCTGAAATGAAGTTATTGAACTAAGTTAGATTCTCTACAGTATTGAAACAGGCCCTACGGCCCAACAAGTTCCCACTGACCATCCAAAGTGCAATCTAACCAGCCCCAGACCCATTCCCCTACCTTACATTAGCTCCTGACGAAAGCACCTAACGCTATGGGCAATTTAGCATGGTCAATTCACTAGGAAAGCACATCTTTGGATTGTTGGAGGAATCCCACGCAGGCACAGGGAGAACGTGCAAACTCCACACAGACAGTCACCCCAGAGCAGGAACTGAACCTGGGTCACTGGTGTTGTGAGACAGAAGTGATAACCACTGAGCCACTGTGCCACCCCAGCGATGCATATTATTTTCTGACAATTGGCAATGGGCTTCATCAGAAACTTAATTCCAGTTTTGTTTTAAATTGGATTTTGTTCACCATCTATCATGATGTGATTCAGACCCTGAAACTCAGAACATTACCTGGATCTCGTGAGTAATATTCTTTTGTTAATAACACTGGGCCACTCCCTCCTTATCTGTTACCCAAAGGATGCAATCTGTCCTCAGTGGTTAGGGTAAAGTGTGTGGAAATATAATGGAAACATGTTCAATTGAAGCGTTCAAAGGGACATGGGATCATTATTTGGATTGAAATAGTGTGCAACATTCTGTAGAAGGAGCAGGCGATTGGTATCAGGGGAAGCTGCCCGTTTGAGTGGGCTGCACAGACACAGAGGGGTGAATGGTCTCCTCATGTGCAGGACCAATTCTGCAATTCTGTGACAGCCTCCTATTGAAGTGCTATTAGCTGGAGAGGGTCATACATTGCCTGTGGTTTTACTCTTGCTACAACTCTCCTTATTTCAAAGCAGCTTGGGAAGATTATGGGAGTCATCACAGTGCAGGGTTTTGTCCTGTTGAATGTGAAAGGTCACAGTGAGGGAGAGTAAGACTGGGATCATCTTTCAGTGTAGAATATCACTGAGCGTGTGTCATCATCATTGTAAGGGCATGTTAACAAATGTCCATGGGTTCATGGCATTAACTGCCCGCTAACAATATCGGGAGTGAGGTAGACTCCCTGGAAGAGAACTAATGCCCCAGAGAGTGTGTATTATCTCTAGTAATTAGTATTGAATATTTACAAGCATCGTTGTAGATCATCACACCTTCTCTGCAAATTCAGCTCGACTTAGAACTATCTGGGATCAATTAATAATCCTTCCTGAGCAAGGCCATGAAGTCCTTCCATTCGTGGGTAGACACAGCTTTACCAAGTATCTTTATGTGGAAGCACATCGATCATCATCAGGTTTAATGTTAGAATAGATACGAAAATATGGGGAAAATACTGATTAAATGTTCAAGCCAAGTAATTGCAGCACACAAACTGTTCACTCTGCATAACTCTGTTCTGTCTATCTTGAAGCTTCCTATATGATTGGACTGTTTTCTTCAAAGGCTGAGGTGTGACCTGATACAAGTATATATTATGAGAGGCACACTTATATAAAATATATTGATTTCTCTGAGTAGGATATTCACATAATCTTCTCCAGGGTGGAAATATCAAATACTGGAGGGTATAGTTTTACGTTGAAATGACGACACTCTGAAGGATATGTGTGAACGAAATCATTTGTTTTGACAGAGAGAGCGCGAGGTGACTGGAATGCACCACACGCTATTTGGTGGCAATGGCAGCGACAGATCTACTGTTCATTATACTTGAGATTATAATGTATCGATCCATTGAGTACTTTTTCCCTCGGATTTTCCTGGACATTACCCCTGTGTGTGCTGTTCGCTATGCCCTCCGCCGTGCAGTCACAGATTGCTCTGTCTGGTTCACTGTCGCCTTTACTTTTGACCGTTTTATCGCCATTTGTTGCTTGAAGCTGAGATCAAAATATTGCAATGAGAAAACCGCAGTTGTGGTTCTAGCAACTATTGGCATTCTGCTTTCTCTGAAAAATATTCCAATCTATTTTAGATTTCGGCCTTCTGAGATAATCGACAATGTACCCTGGGAATGTGTGAACACACGAGCGTATTATCATGATCCTGTATGGAGGGGATTTAAACGATTTGAAAAGGTTCTAACCCCAATACTCCCATTCATTTTAATTTTGCTGTTGAACACTCTAACTATCAGACACATTGTTGTAGCCAGTCGTGTTCGTAAAGTACTGATGGGTCAGAAACAGAGGCAGGATCACTCTGACACTGAGATGGAGAGCAGAAGGAAGGCTATGATTTTACTGTTCACCATATCTGGCAGCTTCATCATTCTGTGGCTGTGGTACCTCTTAGATTATTTTGAAGTTTTAAAGCATTTGTTAGATGGTGACTCTGAATATAGGTTTGAAGAAATCGCATACATGCTTCGGGATTTAGGTTCCTGCACAAATACTATTATTTACGTAGTGACACTGTCCAAGTTTCAGGCCAAAATTCGGAACTCAGTGAAAGCTCTTTTCTCCTGAGTTAACACTCGCGCCAATCAACCACACCGGCCCCTGGCCCAACATTTCAACTCCCCCTTCCACTCTGCCGAGGACATGGAGATCATGGGCCTCCTTCACCGTCGCTCCCTCACCACCAGACGCCTGGAGGAAGTACGCCTCATCTTCCGCCTTGGAACTCTTCAACCCCAGAGCATCAATGTGGACTTCAACAGTTTCCTCATTTCCCCTTCCCCCACGTCACCCTAGTTCCAAACTTCCAGCTCAGCACTGTCCCCATGACTTGTCCGGACTTGTCCTACCTGCCTCTCTCCTTTTCCACTATCCACTCCACCCTCTCCTCCCTGACCTATCACCTTCATTCCCTCCCCCACTCACCTATTGTACTCTATGTTACTTTCTCCCCACCCCCACCCTCCTCTAGCTTATTAAGAGACCCTCTTGGGTCAATTCTTGTTATCACCTTTGTTACTCTCTTTCTTCCTACATTTATTCCTGTCATTATTCCCTCCATTATGACTATCATTATTCCCATTACTATTGCTTTCATTTGGGTGTCTTTTGGCAGAATTCCCACCTCTTCGTGTTGGGACCATTTTCATATGTCGAGTACGGTTCAGTTCATGACCAACGGGAATCCACTGGTGCTGGAGTTTGGAAGCTTGAAGCAGTACCTATCCCTTTCCATCGCTAAAATAAATGTAACTGCTGATGAAGGAGCAGTGCCCTGAAAGCTAATGTTTCCAATTAAACCTGTTTGACTATAACCTAGTGTTGTGAGATTTTTCACTTAAACATATCTTACAACTTCTTAACAAACTTATCAGTCTGGGTGGAAACTTTCAGAGATCTATGTATATGGATACTGAGATCTCTCTGCTCATCCACACTCCTAAGAATCTTACCATCAGCCCAGTACTCTTTATTCCTATTGCTCCTTCCAAAATGAATCACCTTACATGTTTTTGTATTCAACTCAATTTGCCACCTCTCAGCCCAGCTCTGCAGCTTATCAATGACCTTCTGTAACCTGTAACATCTTTCTGCATTGTCCACAATGCTACCAACTTTAGTGTTATCCACATATTTACTAACCCATCTTTCTGTATCCTCATCCAGGTCATTTATAAAAATGACAAATAGCAGTGGCCCCAAAATAGATCTTTCTAGTACACCACTCGGAACTGAAATCCCGGATGAACATTTCCCATCACCACTGCCCTCTGCCTTCTTACAGCTTGCCAATTTCTGATCCAAAGTGCTAAATCACCCTCAATCCCATGCCTCTGTATTTTGTGCAATAGCCGACCATGGGGAACCTTATCAAATGCATTACCGAAATCCACATACACCACAGCAACTGCTTTACCCTCTTCCACCATGTAATCACCTTCTCAAGGAACCCAATAATGTTTGTGAAGCACCACCTACCCTTCACAAAACCATGGTGACTATCCCTAATCAAAGTATTCCTTTCTAGATGATTATATTTCTATCTCTTATAATCCTTTCCAACATTTGACCCACAACCAAAGTAAGGCTCACTGGTCTATAATAACCAGGGCTGTCTCTACTCCCCTTCATGAACAATGGGACACCATTTGCTAACCTCCAGTTTTCTGGCACTTTTCCTGTGGATAATGGCGACATCAAGATCAAGGCCAAAGGTTCCGCAATCTCATCGCTACCTTCCCAGAGAATCCTCAGATAACTCCCATCCACCCCAGGGAACCTATCTATTGTCACACTTTCCAGAATTGCTAATACCTCCTCATTATGACTCTCAATCCCCTCTAGTCTAATAACCTGTATCTCAGTCTTACCATCGACAACATTGCCTTTTTCCTGTCTGAATGCTGACAAAAAAATATTCATTTAGAACCTCTCCTATCTCTTTGGATTCCATGCACAACTTCCCAAGACATTCGTTGACTGGTCCTAATCATATTACTGTATCCGTTGCACCCGATGTGGTCTCTTCCACACTGGGGAGACAGGCCGCCGACATGCAGAATGTTTCAGGGAACACCTCTGGGACACCGGCACCAACAAACCCAACCGCCCCGTGGCTGAACACTTTAGCTCCCCCTACCACTCCGCCAATGACATGCAGGTCATTGGCCTCCTCCATCTTGTAAGATTTACACACAATGAAGAGCCCCTCATCTTACGCCTAGGAACCCTGCAACCACACGGGATGAATGTAAATTTCTCCAGCTTTCTCAGTCTCAAACCTTGGAGTCAGCACTGCCCTCTTGACCTGCAATCTTCCCCCTGACCTCTCCGCTCCCACCCCCGCTCGGGACAATTACACTCACCCTCACCTCCTTCCACCTATCGTATTCCCAGTGCCCTTCCCCCAAATTCCCTCCCCCCTATCTTTATTTCAGCCCACTTGGGACACCAGCCTCATTCCTGAAGAAGGACTTGTGCCCAAAACGTCGATTCTCCTGCTCCTCAGATGCTGCCTGGCCTGCTGTGTTTTTGCAGACAAAACATTTTTCAACCCTAATCATATTCAGGTCATTATTTTCCTCCTGACATACTGATAGCAAGCTTAAGGGTTTTTCTTGATCCTACCTGTGAAAGACTTCTCGTGTCCCCTCCTGGCTCTTACTACCTCTCTCTTTAGGTCTTTCCTGACTAACTTGTATCTCCCAAGCCCCTAATTGAGCCTTCATTCCTCATCTTTACAAAAACCTCCTTATTCCTCTTGACAAGACATTCAACTTCTTTAATAAACCACAGTTCCCTCTTCAACCACTTCCTCCCTGCCTGACAGGTACATACTTATCAAGGACACACAGTAGCTGTTCCTTGAACAAGAACCACATTTAAATTGTCCCCAACCACTGCAGTTTTCTTCCACACCCTGTGAACCCTAACTCTGACCTAATTGCCTCATAATTGCCTTTCCTCCAGGTATACCTCTCGCCCTGCCACATGTACCTGTCCCTTTCCATCGCTAAAATAACTGTAACCGAACTGTGATCATTATCACCAAAGTGCTCACCTACCTCCAAATCTAACACCTGGCCGGGTTCATTACCCAGTACCAAATCCAATGTGGCCTCGCCTCTTGTTGGCCTGTCTACATACTGTGTCAGGAAACCCTCCTGCACACATTGGACAAAAAATTACCCATCTACAGTACTCAAATTATATTGTTTCCAGTCAATATTTGGAAAGTTAAAGACCCATAACAACTACCCTGTTACTTTCACTCCTATCCAGAATCATCATTGCAATCCTTTCCTTTACATCTCTGGAACGTTTTGCAGGCCTATAGAACACCGTAATGCGAGTTCATAATGTGGGTCAATATAGGGAAGGAACCTGGACACGATTAAGTAACCCACAATCCATGCTACAGTTGAAGAGGGATCTAAAAGAGTGGCAGACGTGTCTCAATACCATCAAGGGGGAAATCACTGGGCACGTTCAGAAGACATGATCACAGAAGGGCTGATGAGAACAGTTCATTGTCTATCCTGTCAGTGAATAACCAAACATTTCTTAAGTATGCCTTAATAAGAAGCACCGACGATGTCACTACAGCAACCTCAGGACATCAAAAAGGAAGGATTTTCCAGCATTTTCTCTTTTGGTTTCAGACTCCAGCATCTGCAGAAATTTGCATTTATTGTGTAAACATAAGTGCTTTGTGGTAAATCTGTCTATTCATTCATTTGTCATTGGTATTCAGGTTCTGTAAATCTTACAAGATGTGAAATGTGTACAATAAATTATTTGTGATGGAATGAGACAGACTTGTAACTCTTTTCATTTTTATGACTATAATTTTGATAAGTACAATGATCTCAATGCCATTTCAGATAACACAACTGAAATAATGCTGTTGAGCGTGAATCACTGTAAGGAGGTTTGCTTACCACTGTCTAGAGGTTTCCTGGAGGATGGAGCAAACCCAATAGAGATCACCCTCAGGTAAATCTTTGGATCAAAAGGATGAGATATGTTGGTTAAGGCACAGAGACTCATGTAGGAAGAGCTTGAAGAAATCCCCTTGCTCAACACCATTTCGAAGACGAACATTGTGAAAGAAGGTATCCACCGTCTGGAGGCTTGGTTAAGCCGTTGGATGGAGTTTGAGCCTGATCAGCTGTGCACATTCTCCATTTTGTTGGTGGCAGTTGGAGTGGGAGGAACGACAGCGAGGACCAGAGGCCCGAGAGAAATGTCAGTTTAAAATATATAATAACTTACCTTTTGTATCGGTGAAGCACACACTGAGCAGGAGCGGACACAGGACTGCTGGGGATGTGAGGCTTTATATTCGGGTTTTCGCTTTAACCGAAACCCTACTCGGGGAGTGTCTCCCACCCGTCCTCCTCCTCCTCTAACCAGATAAAAGTTCTGTACGCCTTGGTAAGGTGACTAGTTTCTTTTATTTATGTAGTGGTGTAGGGAATGCTCTGCCCCAGAAGGCTGTGGAGGCCAAGTCTCTGGATACTTTCAAGAAAGAGTTGGATAGAGCTCTTAAGGATAGTGGGATCAAGGGTTATGGGGATAAGGCAGGAACAGGATACTGATTGTGGATGGTCAGCCATGATCATAATGAATGGTGGTGCTGGCTCAAAGGGCAGAATGGCCTACTCCTGCACCTATTGTCTATTGTCTATTATTCAGTCGTCTCGTTAGGAACTTAGAATATTGGTAATGGTGACTAGGGCAGTTGAATGTTCCTCTTGCAGAATGTGAGAGGTAAGGATCACCATTGGTGTCCCTGCTGATTACATCTGTGAGAAATGCACCCAAATCCAGCTCCTCAAAAACCGTGTTATGGAACTCGAGCTGGAGCTGAATGATCTTTGGATCATTCGGGAGGCAGAGGGTGTTATTGGGAGGAGTTGCAAAGAGGTAGTCACACCTCAGGTAAAAGAAGAAGATTGATGGGTTACTGTCAGGGTTAGGGAAGGCAACTGGTAAGCAGTGCAGGGATCCCCTCAATAACAAGTATACCGTTTTGGACACTGTTGGGGGAGGAGACTATCGGGATCCTTGAGGGAGAGAGGGAGCAGCCCCAAGTCGTGGTCCACATAGATACTAACAGCCAAGGTAGAAAAAGAGATGAGGATTTAAGGCAGAAATTCAAGGAGGTAGGGTGGAAGTTTGGAGCAAGAACAACAGACTTGTTATCTCTGGTTTGTTACCCGTGCCACATACTAGTGAGGTGAGGAATACGGAGAGAGAGGAGGTGAACAGGTGGCCACAGGGATGGTGTAGGAGGGAGGGTTTTGGATTCCTGGATATCTGGGGGTCTTTCTGGGCTAGGTGGGACCTCTACGATCAGGACGGTCTGCACCTGAACCAGAAGAATACCAATATCCTGGGGGTAATATTTGCTAACGCTCCTCGTGGGATTTTAACCTAATTCAGCAGGAGAATGGGAACCTAAACTGTAGTTTGCGTGTACAGGAGGTTGAGAGCAGTAAGATCAGAAATAAGGTTTAAAGTCACGAGAAGGCACCGGCAAGCAAGAAGTTGGTTTAAAGTGTGTGTGCTTTAAAGTGTGCCAGGAGCATTCGGAATAAGGTGGATGGACTTGCAGCATGGATTGGGACCTGGGATTTCGATGTTGGAGCCATTTGGGAGACATGAGTAGAACAGGAACTGGAATGGTTGTTGCAGGCTCCGGGATATAGATTTTTCAGTAAGAACAGAGAAAATGGTAAATGGGTGGTGGGTATGGACAGGGGTTTGGCATTGTTAGTCAAGGACAGTATTAGTGTTGTTGAAGAATGTTTGAGGACTTGTCTATTGAAGTAGCATGGGCTGAGATTAGAAAAAGGAAAGGAGAGGTCGCTCTGGTGGGAGTTTTCTATCGGCCTCTGAATAGTTCCAGAGATATGGAAGATAGGATAGCAAGGATGATCATTGATCAGGGTGAGATTGACAGGGTAGTTGGAATGGGGTCTTTAACTTTCTAAATATTGTCTGGGAACACTACTGTTCAAGACTTTTAGATGGGTCAGTTTCTGTCCAATACGTCCAGGGGTTTTTCCTGACACAGTATATAGACAGGCCAACAAGGGGCAAGACCACATTTGATTTGGTACCGGGAATGAACCTGGCCAGATGTAAGATTTGGAGATAGGTGAGCACTTTGGTGATAGCGACCACAATTCGATTAAGTTTACTTTAGTAATGGAAAGAGGTAGGCATGTACTGTAGGGCAAGAGTTATCGCTAGGAGAGAGGCAATTATGATGCAACTAGGCAAGAGTTAGGATACATCGGGTTGGGAAGGAAACTGCACGGGCTGGGCACAATTGAAATGTGGAGCTTGTTCAAGGAACGGCTATTGCCAGACCTTGATCAGTATGTGCCAGTCAGGCAGGGAGGATGCTGTCCAGCGAGAGCACTGTAGTTTACTGTGGAAGTTGAATTTCTTGTCAAATGGAAGAAGAAGGCTTATGTTAGAATGAGATACGAGGGCTTAGTTAGGGCACTCGAGAGTTACAAGTTAGCCAAGAAAGATCAAAAGAGAGACCTCAGAAGAGTCAGGAGGGGACATGAGAAGTTGGTGGATAGGATCAAGGATATCCTAAGGTGTTCTACAAGTATATCAGGAATAAATGAATGACTAGAGCAAGATTGGGACCAATCAGGATAGTCGTACAAAGTTGAGCATGGAGTCAGAGGAAATAGGGGAAGCGCTGAATGAATATTTCTGCCAGTACTCAGACTGATTAAAGACAAGAAGAATACTGAGATACAGGCTCCTAGATTAGATGGGATTGAGGTTCATAAGGAGGAGGCATTAGCAATTGTGTAAAGTGTTAAAATAGATAAGTGTCCTGGGCCAGATGGGACTTATCCTCGGATTCTCTGGGAAGCTAGAGAGAAGATTGTCTTGTCTTTGGCTTTGATCTTTATGTCATCATTGTCTGCAGGAAAAGCGCCAGAAGACTGGAGGATAGCAAATGTTATTCCCTTGTTCAAGAAGGCGAACAGAGAAAACCCTGGTAATTATAGACCAGTGAGCCTGACTTCAGTTGTGGGTAAAGTGTTGGACAGGGTTGTAAGGGATGGAATGTATAGTTATTTAGAAAGGAATAAGTTGATTAGGGATCGTCAACACATTTTTGTGAAGGTCAGGTTGTGCCTCATCAATATTATTGAGTTCTTTGAGAAGGTGACCAAACAGGGAGGTGAAGGTAATGCAGTCGATCTGGTGTGTACGGAATTGAGTCAGGCATTTGATAAGTTTCCCCACGGTACGCTATTGTCCAGAATACAGAGGCCTGGGATTGAGGGTGATTTTAGTGATTTGGATCAGAAATCGGCACACTGAAAGAAGACAGAGGGTGGTGTTGATGGGAAATATTCATCCTGGAGTTGAATTAATAGTGGTGGGCCGCAAAGATCTGTTTTGGGGCCACTGCTGTTTGTCACTTTTATAAATGACCTGGATGAGGACACGGAAGAGGGGTTAGTTAATTTACAGATGACACTAAGGTCGATAGAGTTGTGCATTGTGTTGAAGGATGTTGCAGGTTACAGAGATCTCAGTGTCCAGGTAGATCCTTGAAAGTTACCACCCAGGTTGATAAGGTCGTGAAGAAGGTATATGGTGTGTTAGTATTATTGGTAGTGGGATTGAGTTTCGGAGCCATCACATCATGCTGTATGTGTTCAAAACTCTATTAGGGCCGTACTTGAAGTGTTGCATGTAATTCTGGTTGCCACATGATAGGAAGAATGCAGAAGCTTTGGAAAGGTTTCAGAGGAGATTTACTCGGATATTGCCTCGTATAGAGGGAAGATCTTACCAGGAAAGGTTGAGAGATTTGAGAATGTTTTCGTTCGAGAGAAGAAGGTTAAGAGGAGACATATAAGATAATCAGAGGGTTACATAGGTTCTACAGTGAGAGCCTTTTTCCTCGGATGGTGATGGCTAGCACGAGAGAACGTAGCTTCAAATTGAGGGGTGATAGATATAGGACAGATGTCAGAGGTAGTTTCTTCACTCAGAATAGTAGGGGTATGGAATGCACTACCTGCAGCAGTAGTAGAACCACCAACTTTAAGGGCATTTAAATGGTCATTGGATAGGCATATGGATGAGAATGGAATAGTGTAGGTTAGATGGGCTTCAGATTGGTTTCACATTTCAGCGCAACATCGAGGGCCAAAGGGCCTGTACTGCACTGGATTGTTCTATGTTTTATTCACAGGTTAAAAAGTTTGGGTTTACTTGCAGAAATCAGGGTGAAAGGCAGTAATTTATATGTCTAGTTCGTTAAAAGGTTGTGTTATTTGCTTTCAGTAATGAATAAATTAATTGTGGTTTTACAGAGGTCTAATTGCCTCCTATGCATCTTCATCCACATATGTATTGTGGTCTCAGAGAGGGAAACAACAGTTAATCCCGGAACACAAATAATATTCTGGAGAACTGGTTTCCAATTCAGTGGGTGTTGGAATTTGAATACAATTTAAAAGGAATCTACAATTAAGAGGCTAACGATGATCATGAATCAATTGTCAGAAAAAGCCTTTTAGTGGATGAAAATGTCATCCCAACCTCCAGCAATGGGGTGGACTGTTAACCTCTTCTCATGTGGACAATAAGTGGGAGCCTATTCGGCCAATCCCCATCTTGTGAATGAATTTAAATAAAATGAGTGATGGGCAATCAATGTTGGCTCAGCCAGCCCCCTCCAGGAATGAACAAAAATACATTGCACCTCGAAATGCAGCAGATAGGAAAAAGGTGCACTGTTGTGTGGGTCAGGGAAGTGAAGAAAAAGAGAAATTTGTTGCAAAATGAAGAACAAATATTTTTCCTCAAATAAGTATTTGAACCAATATTTATGCTTCGGGCCAGAGGAGTGTGAGTGTATGTACACTCTCTACAGCATTGCACAGTAACATCATTGCATTACATTTAATTCTCATTGTCATGTAAAGCTTTGCTGCTGAGATTGAGAAAGCTCTCAGAGTAAACCAGCAGTATTTAATTTTCACAATATCTGAGCAATGCCTCTGTTTGCTGATGTTCCATCACTCTGTTGCTGGCCGCCACCTACAGCTGAAAACTGGTATTTCAGTTACATTAGCTGGATATTCCTGCAAAACATCGTCTCCTTCATTCACAAAACAGTGTGCTGTCATGTTGCATCACCAATGGCATCAAACTTAAATGTAAAATTCCCAGAGAACGTACGCTGCTTTAAATTCCTAACATCTGCCAAACTCCCAGATACATTTATAACAGAAGAGCATTATTTTGGACATAAGAGTCAACGATTAAAGGTAATGAATACAATCAGAACAACAAAGACATGATATTAATTTAATATGTTTTAATTAATATATTTTTATTGATAAATACAACCTTGTTATACCTCATTGCACTCGATACAATTCTGCACATCAAGATGATCTGTTCATTTATCAAGTGTAGTGATAGAATGGTAGCCTTTGTTACAACATGGGGTAAACCCCTCTGCTAATCTAACCCAGCAACACAGAAAAAATCACCCAGTGCTATAATCTGTTACAATTCAAGAGAGAAAGAATTATCTCAGAAGTTACTATTTAAAGTAAAAATTCACAATTTTATTCTTTAAGTCCAACAGAGAATGTTAAAACCAGCAACTATCTACAACTCCTTTCCCTTAACCCTATCTTTTACTTCCCATTCTTCCATACCAGTCTGATATAAAACATCCCCATTAAGTATTACAAAGAAAAATCATGTTTGAAACCAGTCAGCATTGCCGAATTTCTTCTGTCGATTTTCTCCAGGTCGGTTTCGATGTTCTGCTGTGCAAACCCCTCCCACAGACAGGGACCTCTCAGCGAGGTCTTGAGTTGGCAGCCTACATTTGCTGGTCTTTTTGCAGTTCTCTTTCAACTGTTCAAAGCTGAGCTGTTTGTAGCCCAAAACATCGGATCAATTCATTGATTTTAATGTTATTAAAATACTAAGTTCAAACTTGATTGGATTTTGGTAACTTGGGGCATAATTGAAACTGATTGGCCAAATTTCAACTTGTTTTTGTCTCATGGCAACCCAGCTGCTGATAGCTGTTTTGCCAAAGTGTTACATTTAGATTACAATATGGAAACAGACCATTTGCCCCAACAAGTCCACACCAACCCTCCGAAGAGTAACCCACTCAGATACATTCCCCTACCCTTTATGTATCCCTGACTAATGCAACTAACACTATGGGCAGTTTAGCATGACCAATTCACCTGAACTGCACATCTCTGAATCGTTGGAGGAAACTGAGCCACCTGGAGGAAACATATGCAGATACGGAGAGAATATGTGAACTCCACACAGACAGTCAGCTGAGGCTGGAATCAATCCCAGATCCCTGGTGCTTTGAGACAGCAGTGCTAACCACTGAGTCACCATGCCATCAGTGTTACCTGGTCGAGTACACTTTGTGCTGTGTCATTGGCTGGGAAACGTATTTCAGAATTCAGATAATTGAAAAAGTATAAAATAATTGTGTTTGGCTTTAGTCCAATTAAAAGATTTTCAAATGTTTCACAGACAAATAATTGGGTGGGTATTCACCCCATATTATTCATACAATTACCTGATTCTGATTTCTTATTAAATACATGACAAATCTACTTGAAAGATTTCAGTGCTACCAACAAATACATACACATCGCAAACTGCAGAATTTACAGGGGTGCAAGCTCTCAAACTTGGCCACAAAAACAAGTAGAGAGATTTAGATCATATTGTAGTTACTGGATTGATGTAATGGTGTGGAAGTAGTAAGAACTTGGTATACTGCTGCATGATGGGATATTTGACCAAAGTAAAAGCTATCACGTATCTTAGCCTCTTGCTTTACTGGGAAAATACCAATGGAAATAATGACTGAGGTTGTGTCATTATACTTTGATGAATTATAGGGTGTATATCATAGGGGTGTTTGTGGGGGCTGTGTCCTGAGCCCGTTAGCCTCTCTGTCCTTCAGCAACAAGGTGAGAGCTGCACTGTGCTTATCCTTAACTTGTGCAGAATGGAAGTGAAGCTGTCTGTTTCATTGCATAAGTATAGGCTGGCTCTTCAGCTCGAGACAGTGCTGTGGTCTAGTGGAGACAGTGTGGTAGCCTCTCCATGAGTTTATGAAAAATAAACCTTCTCGAAACAAGCCTCGAAGCCTCAGACAAAGTAATTTCCTCGACAGAATCTGGCATGGTCAGGCAGGGCCCCAATTAATATTGCATCCGAAATAACAAAAGGAAATGAGGAAATAGTGGATACAGTGGTCGCTGCCCAAGTGAAATAGGCTGGAGACTTGGAGATGAGAGTGCGGTGAACTCATCTCTACCTACCTCGACACTGTCCTATCCCTCCTAGTCCAGGAACCCCACACACACGTTCGACACACCACCCACGCCCTCCACCTCCTCCAAAACTTCCGTTTCCCTGGCTCCCAACGCCTCATCTTCACCATGGATATCTAATCCCTCTACACCTCCATCCGCCATGACCAGGGCCTCCAAGCCCTCCATTTCTTCCTCTCCCAAAGTCCCCAACAGTACCCTTCCACCGACACTCTCATTCGTTTGGCCAAACTAGTCCTCACCCTTAACATTTTTCCTTTGAATCCTCCGACTTCCTCCAGACCAAAGGGGTAGCCATGGGCACACGTATGGGCCCCAGCAATGCCTGTCTCTTTGTTGGCTACATAGAATAGTCCATCTTCCGTAGTTATACTGGCACCACTCCATACCTCTTCCTCCGCTACATTGATGACTGCATTGGCGCCACCTCGTGCTCCCAAGAGGAGGTTGAGCAATTCAGCAACTTCACCAAAATATTCCACCCTGACCTTAAATTTACCTGGACCATCTCTGACACCTCCCTCCCCTTCCTGGACCTCTCCATCTCCATTAATGACAACCGACTTGACACTGACATTTTTTACAAACCCACCAACTCCCACAGCTACCTGGATTACACCTCTTCCCACCATACCTCCTGCAAAAATGCCATCCCCTATTCCCAATTCCTCTGCCTCCGTCGTATCTGCTCCCAGGAGGACCAGATCCACCACAGAACACACCAGATAGCCTCCTTCTTCAGAGACCATAATTTCCCTTCCCACGTGGTTAAATCTGTCCTCCAATGCATCTTGTCCACATCCCGCACCTCTGCCCTCAGACCCCACCCCTCCAACCGTAACAAGGACAGAACGCCCCTGGTGCTCACCTTCCACCCTACAAACCTTCGCATAAACCAAATCATCCGCCGACATTTCCGCCACATCTAAAAAGACCCCACCACCAGGAATGTATTTCCCTCCCCATCCCTTTCTGCCTTACGCAAAGACCGTTCCCTCCGTGACTACCTGGTCAGGTCCACGCCCCCCTACAACCCACCCTCCCATCCTGGCATCTTCCCCTGCTACCGCAGGAACTGCAAAACCTGTACCCACACCTCCTCCCTCACCTCTATCCAAGGCCCTAAAGGAGCCTTCCACATCCATCAAAGTTTTACCTGCACATCCACTAATATCATTTATTGTATCCGTTACTCCTGATGCGGTCTCCTCTACATTGGGGAGACTGGGCACCTCCTAGCAGAGCGCTTTAGAGAACATCTGCGGGACACTCGCACCAATCAACCACACCGCTCCGTGGCCCAACATTTCAACTCCCCCTTCACTCTGCCGAGGACATGGAGGCTCTGGGCCTCCTTCACTGCCCCTCCCTCACCACCAGACGCCTGAAGGAAGAACGCCTCATCTTCCACTTCAGAACACTTCAACCCCAGGGCATCAATGTGGACTTCAACAGTTTCCTCATTTCCCCTTCCCCCACCTCACCCTAGTTCCAAACTTTCAGTTCAGCACTGTCCCCGTGACTTGTCCTACCTGCCTATCTCCTTTTCCACAGATTCAATCAACAAACACATTGACCTGGACCCAATATACCGGCCACTGCAGCGGACAGCTGGAACTGACAACCGGAAGCGGCAGATTCATACCACTACAAATGCTGGATGAAAGATCACAGAAGCACTTCACAGGAGGCTCCCAAGCACTGAGGATATCACCTAGACAGGGGACGAAACGTCTGCAACACAAATTCCCAGCTCGGCGAACAGAAACACAACAATTCCGAGGGGTCTTAGTCGTCTGGCTGTCACCAGACAGAATCACCATTTCGATTAGGACAGCACATCTATCCTGGGACAAGCTAAGCAAAGACATGCCAGAGAATTCCTAGAGGCCTGGCACTCCAACCACAAAGCCATAAACAAACACATAGATCTAGATACCATCTATCAACCCCTCAGAAAACAAACAGGAAATGACATCACCGCAAACCCCAGGAACCCCATCCAGGAGAAAGATATAAATAGAAAGCAGGAGACAAGAGCTTCCCTTCACTTGGAGGACCCCACTGATGATGTTACCGAGCCAGGTAATGAAACGTCTGGATATCAAACCTACAGCTCAGCGAGCAAGCCTACACCCTAAACCTCAACCTGAGCTACAAACCTTCACAAACCTTTCAAAAAATAATTATTTTTTTATTACTTCCTCCAGGCATTTTCTTTCCGGTTTATAGCAATCAGCATTAGTCCCCCATTGCTCCCAATGGATTTGGTTGTGGGTCTCATTAAACAACTCAGGAGAAAAGAGCATTCACTGAGTTCCGAATTTTCGCCCGAAACTTGGACAGTGTCACTACGTAAATAATAGTATTTGTGCAGGAACCTAAATCCCGAAGCATATATGCAATTTTTTCAAACCTATATTCAGAGTCATCATCTAACAAATGCTTTAAAACTCCAAAATAATCTAAGAGGTACCACAGCCACAGAATGATGAAGCTGCCAGATATGGTGAACAGTAAAATCATAGCCTTCCTTCTGCTCTCCATCTCAGGGTCAGAGTGACCCTGCCTCTGTTTCTGACCCATCAGTACTTTACGAACACGACTGGCTACAACAATGTGTCTGATAGTTAGAGTGTTCAACAGCAAAACTAAAATGAATGGGAGTATTGGGGTTAGAACCTTTTCAAATCGTTTAAATCCCCTCCATGCAGGGTCATGATAATACGCTCGTGTGTGCAAACATTTCCAGGGTATATTGTCGATTATCTCAGAAGGCCGAAATCTAAAATAGATTGGAATATTTTTCAGAGAGAGCAGAATGCCACTAGTTGCGAGAACCACAACTGCGGTTTTCTCTTTGCAATATTTTGATCTCAGCTTCGAGCAACAAATGGCGATAAACGGTCAAAAGTAAAGGCGACAGTGAACCAGACAGAGCAATCTGTGACTGCACGGCGGAGGGCATAGCGAACAGCGCACACAGGGGTAATGTCCAGGAAATTCCGAGGGAAAAAGTAGTCATTGATTCGGTGCGTTATAATCTCAAGTATAATGAACAGTAGATCTGTCGCTGCCATTGCCACCAAATAGTGTGTGGTGCAAGGGGAAACACTGCATTTTCCCTTGGACAAGATCAGGATGGCCACTAGATTCACTATAAGAGAGAGAAAAGGAAAACGTGATTATAAATTATGAATAAAAATCAATTCAGTTTCTTCGTAATTGATGAAAGTTTGTAAAACCACACAAACTCCAATCAGAGCAGAATTTATTGAATCTGAAACATGAACTCAACATTGCTACAAAACGTGCAACTCTCAGTCTGACACACCTGACATGGGATATCCAATCAGCTGCTCCCAGGAGGCAGAGCTGCAGTGTGATGAAGAAACCAAAGGCAGGTCACTGAGAGACACCTGCTGAGGTTAAACAAATTCCCTGGGATGGGATAGTATCACCATCGTCCTCTTGGATCATTTCTGGGATTAGGGAACCTTCCTTCCAATTATGTACAACACAGTCAGGCTTCAGTCCCTCGGCTTTCTTGGGAATTGTCTGATGATTGGTGTATAATAGATAGAAAGGTGCATACAATTAATGTTTAAAATTAAATTTCCAACACCTTTTAAGTCTGCTCCAAGAACTGGTTTTCAATTCTTGAGGATGATCATGATATCATGATAATGCAGACTTTGGGGACACATACCCCTTGATTACTTTATGCAATACTCATCTTCACTTCATAAAACTATTGAATTTTGGAGCATGTATCAATGTTCTATTAAATGATCACACAGCACCTGAGATATTAAAAAATGTTGGGAAACGTGATGTGGATTGTGTCCATTGAATAGCTCCTTTGAATGGATGGGCAAAGCCTCGAACCAATGAAAGGTCTGCCTGACATTGCAAAAGGGCAGAGCACAGGAATGGAATTTATGGGCAATCTTTCTGTGGCAAACATGATGTCATTCTAAACAGATCCCATCTGTCTGCACATGCTCCATAACCCTCTGTTGTCTGCCTGACTATGTGTCTGTGTAAATGAGGCTTAAACATTGTTATCTTGTCTATTTCTATCATCTCCCCAGGAGCACATTCCAGTCACCTCGCGCTCTCTCTGTCAAAACAAATGATTTCGTTCACACATATCCTTCAGAGTGTCGTCATTTCAACGTAAAACTATACCCTCCAGTATTTGATATTTCCACCCTGGAGAAGATTATGTGAATATCCTACGCAGAGAAATCAATATATTTTATATAAGTGTGCCTCTCATAATATATACTTGTATCAGGTCACATCTCAGCCTTTGAAGAAAACAGTCCATTCATATCGGAAGCTTCAAGATAGACAGAACAGAGTTATGCAGAGTGAACAGTTTGTGTGCTGCAATTACTTGGCTTGAATATTGAATCAGTATTTTCCCCATATTTTCGTATCTATTCTAACATTAAACCTGATGATGATCGATGTGCTTCCACATAAAGATACTTGGTAAAGCTGTGTCTACCCACGAATGGAAGGACTTCATGGCCTTGCTCAGGAAGGATTATTAATTGATCCCAGATAGTTCTAAGTAGAGCTGAACTTGCAGAGAAGGTGTGATGATCTACAACGATGCTTGTAAATATTCAATACTAATTACTAGAGATAATACACAGTCTCTGGGGCATTAGTTCTATTCCAGGGAGTCTGCTTCACTCCCAATATTGTTAGCGGGCAGTTAATGCCATGAACCCATGGACATTTGTTGAAATGCCCTTACAATGATGATGACACACGCTCAGTGATATTCTACACTGAAAGATGATCCTAGTCTTACTCTCCCTCACAGTGTCCTTTCACATTCAACAGGACAAAACCCTGCACTGTGATGGCTCCCATAATCTTCCCAAGCTGCTTTGAAATAAAGAGAGTTGTAGCAAGAGTAAAACCATAGGCAATGTATGACCCTCTCCAGCTAATAGCACTTCAATAGGAGGCTGTCACAGAATTGCAGAATTGGTCCTGCACATGAGGAGACCATTCACCCCTCTGTGTCTGTACAGCCCACTCAAACGGGCAGCTTCCCCTGATACCAATCCCCTGCTCCTTCTACAGAATGTTCCCCACTATTTCAATCCAAATAATGATCCCGTGCCCCTTTGAACGCTTCGATTGAACATGTTTCCATTATATTTCCACACACTTTACCCTAACCACTGAGGACAGATTGCATCCTTTGGGCGACAGATAAGGAGGGAGTGGCCCAGTGTGAAAACTAATTTCTTATAACATCAAAATCCACATTACACATTAAATTGTTCCCCTCTCATTTTTCTTTTGATTTCACCAGCAATAACAGCTGCTTCATATCTGTTCTTTACAGCTGGCTCATGATTTTGGAAATCACAATCAAATCTCACCTCCACCTCCTTCCCTTCAGGGAGAACAGTTCTAACATCCTCAACCTGTCGTCATTACTGAACTCTTCCTTTTCTGATGTTGCAATATATGAATAGTTAGAACAGAGGATATTTGAATTAACAAAAATATTTTGTTGACTAGGTGTCCTTCCAACAGTTCCATCAGATTAGCAAGCGACATTCTCAATCACAGTTTAATGGCAGAAACCAGCTCACTCAGAATTATGCAGAACCCCAACGGTTATAGTCACTTACCAGGAAGGCCAATTATACCAAGGATCAGATAGAATATGTTCCTGATTGTCTGAATGGGACGGTGCATTTTCTACCAGAAATGATACATTCCTTCAAGTGTCAGGGTGTCAATGTAAATCATATTCTGATATGATCCAATCTCCTTTTATATCACCTGCATGGTCTCTCTCAGGATCTGAGGTAACAGCACTCTTTCTGCTGTAATGTTTGAATAAACAGAACGCAGCAGCTGGGTTAATTCCCTGATGTAGAAATATATTTAGAACACGGAAATAATTTGACTGTCAAACAGGCATTACAACAGGACAAGTCTGATCTAAGAATGAGTAATTATTCATATCCATAACCGTGTTGGAAAGTAATGGAGTTACTGTCTCTAACATTGCTCACACCATCCCTCACCATTTTAGAGATAGCCGCTGCAGACGAGGAAGTGCTCTGCAGAGTGTACCATCAAACTGTGCAGTGTCCTGTTGTTAACCAAGCCATTGGACTGGGACAGCACCAATGAAAGTGATAATGGTTGGTAATGCTATAATTAGGAGGACAGGTAGCATCCTTTGAGTGACAGATAATGGGGTAGTGGCCCAGTGGTATTATCAAAAGAATATTACTCACGAGACCCAGGTAATGTTCCAAGTTGCAGGGTCTGAGTCTGCTTGTGACAGATGGTGAACAAAATCCAATTTAAAAACCCTGGAATTAAGGGTCTAATATTGCCCATTGCCGATTGTCGGGAAATAATATCCATCGAGTTCAATAACTTCCTTTCGGGAAGGAAACTGCCATCCTTCCCGTTTCTGACCCACATGCGAGCCCAGACACACAGCAATGTGGTTTACTCCGAACAGCCCTCTCAGCAATTAGGGATGGACAATCAATTCTTTCCGAGCCACTGAATCATTAAAAATATCAGATGGGGGTCTGTGTGTCTGACGCCACTGTGAGGCACAACAAGAGTGGAATTGAGAGGATACTGGTGAGGGAACAGGAGGGGTTCATTGTCCTACAGAATCATAGAATATGCAGAGTGTGTAAGGAGGCCCTTCAGCCCATCGAGTCCACACTGACCTTCGGAAGAGCATCACTCACAGACCCACCCCATTCCTGTAACCACACAATCCCCATAGGCTAATCTGACTATCTTACATATCTGGGGATACAGTGAGCAAATTAGCATTGCCAATCTACCTCACATTCGCATCTTTGGACTGTGGGAGGAAACCAGAACACCCAGAGGGACCCACGGAGACACACGGAGAATGTACAAACTCCACACCCCTAAGGTTGAAATCGAATGCAGGATCCTCGCGCTGTGAGGCACTACTGAGTTATCGTGCTGTATCATGGTGCCTGTTAACACCAAATACATCGGCAGGGACAGGCAGGAGGGACTGTTTGGGGAATCTCAGTAATTAGGAACAAAATCTGTTTAAAAAGGACTTCAAGGAATGTAATCGCTGAATTATTACCAGAAAATGTGTAAAATGCCAAAGACGTGAGAAGATGAGGGAAGTAAACACATGGGTGAAGGAGTGATGTGGGAAAGAGGGATTCACATTCGTGGGGCATTGATGTCTTCATTGGGACAGCATGGGACTGCACCATTTGGACGGGCTCCACCTGAACTGATCTGGGACATAAGGATGTAAGCACTAGGAGCAGGAGTAGGCCGTCCGGCCCTTCGAGCCTGCTCCAACATTTAATAAGGTCATGGCTGATCTATTCGTGGGCTCAGAACCACTTACCCACACTCTCACCATATCCCTTAATTCCTTCATGTTTTCAAAACATGATCTACCTTCGCTTTAAAAACGTTTACTCAACCAGCGTCAACTGTTTCCCTGGGCAAGGAATTCCATAGATTAACACTCTCTGGGTGAAGAGGTTCCTTCTCAATTCAGTCCAAACTCTGCTCCCTCTAATCTTGAAGTGATACCCTCTTGTCCTAGTTTCACCGGCTAGTGGAAACATCCTCTCTACTTCAATCTCAACCATTCGCAAAGATACACCCACATTCTTCTGAATTCCAATGAATATAATCCCAATTTACTCAGTCTCGCCTCATAAGACAACCCCCTCAACTCCGTAATCAACCTAGTGACCCCCCTCTGCACCAACCCCAGTGCCAGTCCATCCTTTCTCAAGTAAGGAGACCCAAAGTGCATACAGTCCTCCAGGGGTGGCCTCCCCAGCACCTTGTACAGCTACAACATTACCCCACTGCTTTTAAACTCAATCCCTTTCACAATGAAGGACAAAATTCCATCTGCCTTCCTAATTCCCTGTTGTACCTGCAGACCAACCCTCTGTGATTCACACACACGGACACCCAGGTCCCCCTGCACAGCAGCATGCTGCAATTTATTACCATTCAATTAATAATCCTTGTTCCTGTTACTCCTCCCAAAATGGATGACTGCACATTTATCAACATAGTATTCCATCTGCCTGACCTTTGACCACTCACTCAATGTATCTGTGTTGGAAGATCGAACATTACCAGCACAGTCCAGGCCCTTCGGCCCTCGATGTTGTGCTGACCTGTGGAACCAATCTGAAGCCCATCTATCCTACACTATTCCATTCTCGTCCACATGCCTATCGAATGACCATTTAAATGCCCTTAAAGTTGGCGAGTTTGGCTCCTGTTGCAGGCAGTGCATTCCATGCCCCTACTACTCTCTGAGTATAGAACCCACCTCTGACACCTCTCCTATATCTATCACTCCTCAATTTAAACCTGTGTCCCTTCATTCTAGCCAGCGTCGTCTGAATAAAAAGACACTCATTGTCCAAACTATCTAACCCTCTGATTATCTTATATGTCTCAATGAAGTCACCTCTTAACCTTCTTCTCTCTCACAAAAACAGCCTCAAAGTCCCTCAGGCAAAACTGAGGACTGCAGATGCTGGAAACCAGAGTCTAGATTAGAGTGGTGCTGGAAAAGTACAGCAGGTCAGGGAGCATCCGAGGAGCAAGAAAATCGATGTTTTGGGCAAAAGCCCTTCATCAGGAATGAAGGCAGGGAGCCTCCAGGGTGGGGAGATAAATGAGAAAGGGGTGGGGGTGGGGAGAAGGTAGCAAAGAGCACAACAGGTGGATGGGGGTGGGGATGAAGGTGATAGGTCAGAGAGGAGGGTGGAGCAGATAGATGGGAAGGGAGATTGGCAGGTAGGACAGGTCATGAGGACGGTGCTGAACTGGGTGCTATTGCTATTCTACCCACCTATTGTACTCAAAATTTGGGAGAAGATTTGTAGCTCGGGTGCTCATTGTTGTGGTTCTGTTCGCCGAGCTGGGAATTTGTGTTGCAGACGTTTCGTCCCCTGTCTAGGTGACATCCTCAGTGCTTGGGAGCCTCCTGTGAAGCACTTCTGTGATGTTTCCTTCGGCATTTATAGTGGCTTGTCTCTGCCGCTTCCTGTTGTGAGTTCCAGCTGTCCGCTGCAGTGGTCGGTGTATTGGGTCCAGGTCGATGAGCTTATTGATTGAATCTGTGGATGAGTGCCATGCCTCTACCCATGCAGTTTTGTAATGTACAAAATCCCATGCAAAGACTGAACAAAACACTACATCGGACAAACAGGAAGACAGCTAACGATCCACATTCATGAACACCAACTAGCCACAAAACGACATGACCAGCTATCCTTAGCAGCCACACAGGCAGATGACAAGCAACATGAATTCGACTGGGACACACTACTATTATAGGACAAGCCAAACAGAGAACAGCCAGGGAATTCCTAGAGGCACAGCACTTATCCACAGATTCTATCAATAAGCACATCGACCTGGACCCAATATACCGACCACTGCAGTGGACAGCTGGAATTGATAACCGGAAGCTGCAGAGACAAACCACTACAAATGCCGGAGGAAAGATCACAGAAGCGCTTCACAGGAGGCTCCCAAGCACTGAGGGTGTCACCTAGACAGGGGACGAAACGTCTGCAACACAAATTCTCAGCTCGGCGAACAGAACCACAACAGCTATTGTACTCTTTGCTACCTTCTCCCCAACCCCACCCCCTCCCATTTATCTCTCTACCCCAGAGGCTCCCTGCCTTCATTCCTGATGAAGGGCTTTTGCCCAAAACATCGAGTTTCCTGCTCCTCGGATGCTGCCTGGTCTCAAGTCCCTCAGCCTTTTCTCGTAAGACCTTTCCTCCAGACCAGGCAGCATCTTAGTAAATCTCCTTGGAACCTTTTCCGAAGCTTCCACATCCTTCCTATAATGCGGTGACCAGAACTGTGCGCAATACTCCAAATGTGGCCGTACCAGGGTTTTGCACAGCTGCAGCATGATCTCATGGTTCCAAACCTCAATCCCTCTGCCAATAAAAGATCACACACCGTATACCTTCTTCATGATCCTCTCAACCTGGGTGGCAACTTTCAGGGATCTGTCGGCCTGGACACTCAGATCTTGCAGCTCATCTACACGACCAAGAATCTTACCATTAGCCCAGTACTCTGCATTCCTGTTACTCCTTCCAAAGCAAATTACCTTCCACTTTTTCGCATTAAGCTCCATTTGCCACCTCTCAGCCCAGCTCTGCAGCTTATCTATGTCCCTCAGTAACCTGCAACATCCTTCAGTCCTATCCACAACCTTCATGTCATCTGAAAATTTACGAGCCCATCCTTCTAGGCCCTGGTTCCAGGTCATTTATAAAAATGACAAATGGCAGTGGCCCCAAAACAGATCCTTGTGGTACCCCACTACTAACTGAACTCCAGGATGACCATTTTCCATCGGTCCCAAACCGCTAAATCACCCTCAATCCCATGCCTCCATATTCTGTGCAATAGCCTATCATGGGGAACCTTATCAAAAGCCTTACTGAAATCCATATACACCACATCAACCTCTGTACCCTCATCAACCCGTTTGGCCACCTTCTCAAATAACGCAATAAGGTTCATGAGGCACGACCTACCCTTCACAAAACCATGTTGACTATCCCGAGTCAACTTATTCATTTCTAGATGTTTATAAATCCTATCTCTTATAATCTTTTCCAACACTTTACCCACAACCGAAGTAAGGCTCACTGGTCTATAATTACCAGGGTTGTCTCTATTCCCCTGCTTAAACAAGGGAACAAATTTCTATTTTTGAAGGAACAAAGAAGGTTGATGAGGGCAGAGCAGTAGATGTGATCTATGTGGACTTCAGTAAGGCGTTCGACAGGGTTCCGCATGGGAGACTGATGAGCAAGGTTAGATCTCATGGAATGCTGGGAGAACTAGCCACTTGGATACAGAACTGGCTCAAAGGTAGAAGACAGAGGGTAGTGGTGGAGGGTTGTTTTTCAGACTGGAGGCCTGTGACCAGTGGAGTGCCACAAGGATCGATGCTGGGTCCACTACTTTTTGTCATTTATATAAATGATTTGGATGCGAGCATAAGATGTACAGTTAGTAATTGGAGATGTAATGGACAGCAAAGAGGGTTACCTCAGAAAAACAGGATCTGGACCAGATGGGCCAATCGACTGAGAAGTGTCAGATGGAGTTTAATCCAGACAAATGCGAGGTGCTGCATTTTGGGAAACCAAATCTTAGCAGGACTTATACACTTAATGGGAAGGTCCTAGGGAGTGTTGCTGAACAAAGGGACCTTGGAGTGCAGGTTCATAGCTCCTTGAAAGTGGAGTCGCAGGTAGATAGGATAGTGAAGAAGGCATTTGGTATGCTTTCCTTTATTGGTCAGAGTATTGAGCACAGGAGTTGGGAGGTCATGTTGCAGCTGTACAGGACATTGGTTAGACCACTGTTGGAATATTGCATGCAACTCTGGTCTCCTTCCTAATGGAAAGATGTTGTGAAACTTGAAAAGTTTCAGAAAAGCTTTACAAGGATGTTCCCAGGATTGGAGCATTTGAGCTACAGGGAGAGGCTGAACAGGCTGGAGCTGTTTTCCCTGGAGTGTCAGAGACTGAGGGGTGACCTTATAGAGGTTTACAAAATTATGAGGGGCATGGATAGGATAAATAGACAAAGTCTTTTCCCTGGAATGTGGGAGTCCAGAACTAGAGGGCATAGGTTTAGGGTGAGAGGGGAAAGAGACCTAAAAAGACACTTTTTTTCCACAGAGAGTGGTACTTGTATGGAATGACCTGCCAGAGGATGTGGTTGGAGGCTGGTACAATTGCAACATTTAAGAGGCATTTGGATGGGCATATGAATAGGAAGGGTTTGGAGGGATATGGGCCGGGTGCTGGCAGGTCGGACTAGATTGGGTTGGGATATCTGGTCAGTGTGGACAGGTTGGACCGAATGGTCTGTTTCCATGCTGTACATCTCTATGACTATGATTCTATTCTCCAGTCTTCTGGCACTATTCCTGCAGACAATGGCGATGGAGAGATCAAAGCCAGAGGCTCTCCACACTCCTCCCCGGCTTCCTAGAGAATCCTAGGATAAATCCCATCTGGCCCAGGGGACTTAGCTCCTTTTACACTTTCCAGAATTGCTAACACCTCTTCCTTATGCACCTCAGTCCCATCTAGTTTAGCAGTCAGTATCTCAGGATTCTCCTCGACAACATTGTCTTTTTCTGGTGTGAATACTGATGAAAAGTATTCATTTAGTGCTTCCCCTCTCTCCTCTGACTCATGCACAACTTCCCACTATTATGTTTGACTGACCCTAATCTTTCTCTCGTTATTCTTTTATTCTTGATAAACCTATCGAAAACGTTGGGGTTTTCCTTGATCCTATCCACCAATGACTTCTCATGCCCCCTCCTGGCTCTTCTTAGATCTCTCTTTAGGTCCTTCCTCACTCACTTGTAACTCTCAAGCGCGTTAACTGAGCCTTCACGTCTCATCTGAACATTAGCCTTCTTCGTCCTCTTGACAAGAGATTCAACTTCCCTCGTAAACTCTGGCTCCCGCGCTCCACAACCTCCTCCCTTCCTGACAGGTACATACCTATCAATGACACGTAGTAGCTGTTCCTTGAATAAACTCCACATTTCAATTGTGCCCATGCCCTGCCATTTCCTTCCCATCCAATGCATCCTAAATCTTGCCTAATTATATCATAATTGCTTTTCCCTCAGCTATGACTTTTGCCCTGTGGTATATACTTATCCCTTTCCATCAGTAAAGTAAACATAACCGGATTGTGGTCTCTATCACCAGAGTGCTCATCTATCTCCAAATCTAGCATCTGGCTGGGTTCATTACCCAATACCAAATCTATTGTGGCCTTGTTCCTTTTTGGCCTGTTGACATACTCTGTCAGGAAACCCTCCTGCACACGTTGGACAAAAACTGACCCATCTAAAGTACTTGAACTATAGTATGCCCAGTCAATATTTGGAAAGCTAAAGACCCCCCTAACAACTACCCAGTCATTCTCACTCCGACTGAGAGCGAGAGCTGCCTATGTTGTTAGTCCCAACATGTACCACACTTGGATCCTCCCACCCCCGCTCCAATATCCTTTCAAGCCGGTCAGCGATGTGCATTACCCTGACACCAGGCAGGCAACACACCATGTGGGACTCCCGATCCGGGTCCAAGGGATACTATCTATCCCCTATTTATAGAAGCCCCCATAAGAACTACTTGGCTTTTTGCTGCCCCCTCTAGAATGGCCTTCTGCACCTTGGTGTCGTGGCCAGCTGCCTCATCCTCCCCACTGTCCTTTTGCTCATCCACACAGGGAGCAAGTACCTCATATCTGTTGGATAAGGTCAAAAGCTGAGACTCCTCCACTCCTGAGCTCAGGATCCCCCTCCCTGCTTCACTTACAGTCACACCCTGCTGTCCCTGATCACTGACTGAATGTGAATTACTGAATCTACCAGGTGGGACTGCCTCCTGAAACAAAGCATGCAGGTAACTCTGCCCCTCCCGGATGTGCCGCAGTGTTTGAAGCTCAGATTCCAGATCATCAATTCTTCCAGCAACCAACACTTGCTGCAGATGTGGTCACTGCCGTTCACAATGGGATCAGCCAGCTCCCACATCATACAGCTACAGCACAGCATCTGCCCAGACACCTCGACTCAATTAATGTATTAATTTATACAAATTTATGAGTTAAATCATTTCTAGTACTTCTCTGCTCTGGTCTTATCCAAATGAACAATGAATAGATAAATTAAAAAGTAGTAATGGTTTTAACTAAACACAAGATACAGCAGAAATGTAAATAGAAAAGCCTTACGTTACCAACCCACCAGGGAGCCCTTTGTTTTGGTTCGAGGGGGAGGGCGGGTGGGAGACACAGCACATTTAGTGTCTCAGATTCAACGCTGCCCAAACATATTCCCAGCAGCCCCTTGGTCCTTGCAGCCACCTCTCGCTCTGCTGCTGTCTGTAAAATAAAGGCTGCTCACGCTCAAGGTCAGTCCTTGAAGTGGGAAATTGACCTTCCCAGCAGCCCCCACCTCACCCTCTGCCTTCAACCTGACCAATCTCCCCTGGCAACAGCAGAATTGGGGAGTGGGGGTGTGGGGGGATTGGAGCTGGGGAAGTAAGTGACTAATTTAAAAACTTACCTCGAGTGGAGGGGCACTGCACCTTTGTTTAGCAGCAGGAAGAGCAAGAGCGACGATTCAGGGCTGACGGGAAGGTGAATCATTGATTTAAAAACTTACCTCGTGAATAGTCGGAGCGCACGCTGAGCAGGAGCAGACTCGGGACTGCTGGGTAAGGGAAGGAACATATTTGGGTGGTTACTTTAACCAAAACACTACTCAGGTATTGTCTCCCACTCATCCTTATCCTCCAATCAAATATAGATTTCTGTGTGCCAGGTTGATCAGATAACTTTATTTTTCTTTATTTTTCAGTAGACTTGTTGGGAATTGAGGATAGTGGGGATGGATGTTAGAGCAGTTGAATGTTCCTCCTGCAGAATGTGGGAGGTAAGGGTCACCACTCGTGTCCTTACTGACTCCATCTGCGGGAAGTGCATCCAACTCCAGCTCCTCAAGAACCGCATTTGGGAACTGGAGCTGGAGGTGGGTGACCTTGGGATTATTCGGGAGGTGGAGGGGGTTATTGAGAGGAGTTAGAGGGAGGTAGTCACTCCTCAGGTACAGGATAAAGGGAGCTGGGTTACAGTCAGGGGACAGAAAGGGAACCGGCAGGCAGTACAGGGATCCCCTGTGGCTGTTACCCTCAAGAACAAGGAAACCATTTTGGATACTGATGGGGGAGGGGGAATGAGGAAATGACTTCCCAGGGGTAAGCAATGGGGTACAGGTCTCAGGCAGAGTCTGTCCGTGTTGCTCAGAATGAAACAGGAACAGGAGCAGAGCATTAGTCATTGGGAACTCCATAGTTAGGGAAAACAGATAAAGGTTCTGGGGGAACAAGAGAGACTCACGGTTGGGGCGTACCCTCCCAGGTGCCAGTGTCTCAGATCGGGTTTTCAGGATCCTTGAGGGGGAGGGGGAGGGGGAGCAGCCCCAAGTCATGGTCCACATTGGCACCAACAACGTAAGTAGGGAAAGGGATGGGGATGTAATACAGAAATTCAGGAGCTAAGCTGGAAGATTAAAGCTGGTGTGTTAGCTGTGCCACATGCTTGAGGGGGGTGAGGATTAGGGAGAGAGAGGAGTTGAACACGTGGCCAAAGGGATGATGCAGGAGGGAGGGATTCAGATTCCTGGATAATTGGGGCTCATTCTGGGGTAGGAGGGACCTCTACAAACAGGATGGTCCACACCTGAAACAAAGGGGTGACAGTATCCTGGGGGGAAATTTGTCAATGTTGTCGAGGAGAATACTGAGATACAGGCAACTAAACGAGACAAGATTGAGGTTCACAAGGAGGAGATGTTAGTAATTCTGGAATTAATGGAAATAAATAAGTCCCTTGGTTTGGATGGGATTTATCCTCGGAATCTCTGGGAAGCCAGCAAACAGATTGTACAGCCTTTGGCTTTGATTTTTATGTCAAACTTGTTTACTGGAATAGTGCCAGAAGACTGGAATGGAGCAAATGTTGTTCCCTTGTTCAAGACGGGGAGTGGAGACAACCCTGGTCATTATAGAGCACTGAGCCTTACTTCCGCTGTGGGGAAAGTGTTGGAAAAGGTTGTAAGAGATAGGATTTTTAATCATCTAGAAAGCAGTAAGTTGATTCGGGACAGTCAACACGGCCTTGTGAAGGGTAGGTCATGCCTCACAAACTTATGAATTTATTTGAGAATGTGACCTTACAGGTGGATGAGAGTAAAGTGGTTGAGTTGGTGTATATGGATTTCAGTGAGGTGTTTGATAACATTCCCCACGGTAGGCTACTGCACAAAATACAGAGGCATAGGATTGAGGGTGATCCAGGGGTTTCAATCAGAAATTGGCCAGTCTAAAGAAGATAGAGGACGGTGATTGATGGAAAATGTTCATGTTAGGGTTCAGTTACTATTAGTGTACCGCAAGGATCTGTTTTGGAGCCACTGCTGTTTGTCAGTTTTATAAATGACCTCGATGAGGGTTTAGAAGGATGGGTTAGTAAATGTGTGGGTGACACGAAGGTCGGTAGAGTTGTGGATAGTGCGGAAGGATGTTGTACATTACAGAGAGACATAGATAAGCTGCAGAGCTGGGCTGAGAGGCGGCAAATGGAGTTTAATGCAGAAAAGTGTGAGGTGTTTCACTTTGGAAGGAGCAACAGGAATAAAGAGTACTGGGCTAATGGTAAGATTCTTGGTCATGCAGATGAGCAGAGAGACCTCAGTGTCCCATGTATATAGATTCCTGAAAGTTGCCACCCACATTGATAGGGTTGTTTAGAAGGTATAGAGTGGTTTTATTGACAGAGGTTGGGCTTTGGAGCCTGGAGGTCATGGTGCAGCTGGTAAAAACTCTGGTGTGGCTGCAATTGGAGTATTGCATACAGTTCTGGTCACCGTGTTATCAGAACGATGTGGAAATTTTGGGAAGGGTGCAGAGGACATTTACCAGGATGTTGCCTGGTCTGGAGGGAAGATCTTATGAGGAAAGGCTGAGGGACTTGAGGCTGTTTTTGTGAGTGATAAGGTTCAGAGGTGACTTAAGAGCAGCACGCAAGATGAACAGAAGGTTAGATAAGGTGGATAGTGAGAGTTGTTTTCCTCGGATGGTGATGGGTAGTGGGAGGGGAGATAGCTTTAAACTGAGGGGTGATCGATATAGGACAGATGTCAGAGGTAGGTTCTTTACTCAGAGAGCAGTAAGGGCATGAAATGCCCTCCCTACAACAGGAAAAGACTTGATAACATTTCAGGGCATTTACATGGTCCTTGGATAAACATTTGGATGAAAATGGAATAGTGTAGGTTAGATAGGCCTCAGATTAGTTCCACAGGTCGGTGCAACATCGAGGGCTGAAAGGCCTGAACCCTGCCGTAATGTTCCATATTCTATATTCTATGTTTAAAGTCCCTGAAGATATTACCCAGCTCATTTCGATGGGGAGGCAGGGACTGTATCGGTCCAAGGATAGTGTCGGTGTGCTCGGAAGGCCATTGGGCTAGAGACTGTCGGCTGCAGTTGGCTCCTCCTCCTGCATCTACAGGACTCCAGCCCTCTGTCCATCCCCCAGCGTTTACACTCATGGCCCCCTTCCAGACGACACAATCAGGGTGCCGCGAGGGGTTTCCGGTCCAGGCTGCCTTGATCCAGCTATCTTCTTCTCCCCTCAAAGACCCAATCACAGAAATGGATGCTCAGGGGAAGCGTGGTAAGGTTCCAGTTGACTCAGGCATGACTATTTTATCTGTCCACCCCGTTCGTCTCCACCGTCAGTATACCCAGAATTCACATTGTGGAATCGCTCTCCCAACCTGCTCCCATTCAGACAGGTCAGCTCCAGGTCCAGGAGACATTTGTCATTTCCAAGAATCCAACTGTTTCCCTGGTGGGTCACCAAGTCCTGTGTAAACTTGGGGCTTCGATCCACTGGGTCTGATCAGGGCCTGTTCTTGGAGCTCCCTGATCACTCTGTGGTGTAGGCCCTGAGTTTGCTGTTGCAGTGCTCTCACCCTGTCACACAGGCGCTGGGGTAGTGCTGGCAACGACAGAACCACCCCGTGAACCTCTCCCGTACCCCCTGATAGTGGATTTAGAAGGAAGCACCAATCCCTGCTTCAGCTTTCTCCATCATCTTCTCCTGACATCGCGCTCTCCCGTAATTACCCATTGCACGGCCCTTTGGACCCACTCCCTGGTCCCTGATTGAAATGCAAGTCTCATGGCCCCCTTGGTTAGGTCAGTCAGGTCACTAGAGTTGAATGGGTGGGTTTATTTCAGTCCCATGGGCCTAGCTGCTTCCGTCCAGCTTGATACTGTCCAATCAGCTTTCTTCACATTGGGTCCCACCTTGGTGCCCCATGTCACTGTCTCTATTAAGTCCACGCATCAACCTGAGGAAATTGGTGCTATGATCCAATCCTTGTCTTGCAGTGAATCTCTTAGGGAGACCCATTGTGGGAACTCTCCGATTACTGTATTTCCTGATGAGGCCAGTTGCGTCTGTCTATTGGCCAGTAATGTCACTCCAGTATTAGCCTCACTCGCCCCATGACTATGTGTCCCACCGGTCCTCACATCCACCCCCTCGCCCCGTCCCTGAGGGCACTCCATAAAAATCATGTGGAGTTGGTGGTTCCTCCTCCGCTGCACTGTGTTCCTGTCCGTCCTGGTGCGGTCCTCCCTTGAGGACGTCACTACAGACTGTCCCCTGATGCTGAAATAGACATTCGCCCTTTATTGATGCTCTGCTCTCTCAGGGGGTGGTGTATACTAATCACAGTCCTGTCATAATCCCATTTTACCCATTCCCATACCGGGCAGGAACATTGAGTGACGGTTTGTTCAGGATTTGCGTGAAGTAAATCAGATTAATATCCCCATGGCACCGGTCATCCCTGATACCAATGTCATCTTTTCCTCACTCCCCCCACCCCCGGATTCGGCTTGTCCCACTGTCATTGACCCCTGCTCAGTGTTTTGCTCCATTCCACTGCATGAGGATAGCCTTCACCTCTGGGAAGCCGGGCAGTGTGTGCTGTGACAGGGTGAAGGGATCTGCCTCAGCTCTCTCTGCCTTGGGGCAGCACTGTGTTGTAATATACTAATGACCTCCTCGTCACCTCACGGTCCCACATTGACTGTCAGCGGGACTCTGTGACCTTGTTGATCCACTTAGCCCCCAGTGGGCACCGCGTTTCTGCTGCCAAGTTACAAATATGGTCATTCCTCGGTCCAATACCGCGGCTGCATCCTGGAGAATGGGACCTGGCACCTGGGTCCTGATCATGTTGCTGCTGTTGTGAATGCCCCGTGACCACCACACAACAGGAGATGCTGTCTTTCCTCGGTATGGTGAACTATTGAAGCCAAAGGGTGCCTGAATATTGGTGCATGGATGTGATTTTGCCTCAGGTTACCGTGAAGGTTCAGCCTCATTCTATTGATTGGACCCCGAGTGGCAGTGAGCATTTGAGGAACTCCAGGCTACTCTGACACAGGCCCCAGTGTTGAGCTTCCCTGATTATCATTAGCCTTTCATCCTCTCTGTTAGTGAATGAGAGGGTTGTGCCAATGGAGGCCTTGTCCAAACCCATGGTGCTCTGAAGTGCCCCAGTGGCCTATTAGTCCTCTCAGTTACCTCCGGTGGTCCAGGGCCTGTGAGCCTGCCTCTGCCCCATCATTGCCACCAAGCTGGAAAAGGCAAACCCCTGACAATCCTGACCTTGTCTTGTTCACTGATGACTCATCCATACATCTTTCCGGTCATCATTCCCTGACAGTTACTCCTTCCAAATGCTGGAGGTGTGCGCTTTCCCATTCAGGACTTCATCCCAGGTAATTGAACTCTTTGCCCTTAACTGTACACGCATCGTTGCCATGGGAACAACCGTTAACATTTCCACTGATTCCCTGTGCCTTTGGGGTGGTTCATGACTCAGGTACACTCTAGAAAAATCGTGTGTTTATTACCTCATCCGGTAAACCTACTCAACACTCGACTCTTATCAACGACCTACTGCGGGCAGGACTTTACCCTGTACGTGTCGTGGTTGTCAAATGGAAAGGTCATATTACCTTTAAGGGTGTGGAGTCCCACGGCAACGCAGCCACAGTTGCTGCTGCCCGTGAGGAGGCTCGAACATGTACAGCCATGGTCCCCTCCTTCATTAAGGTACAAGTCCCCTCCACCATCGACCTTACAGCAGCTCTCCCGGTGCAGGGGGCAGCTGCAGGTGCGGAACGCGGGTTCTGGCCTCGTGCTGGATGCTCCCATGATGCCTCTGGTCTTTGGCACCATCCTGCTGGTAGGGTGGTCTGTCTGTGTACTGTCCTCCATGCCCTTGCCCGGCTGGTGCATGGACAGGGGCGTGTAGGAAAAGGAGGGATGCTACATCAAATTTCCCAACAATGGTTTACTCCCAGCATACTAACTACTTTAAAACAAATAGCCAAAACATGCGTCATTTGCCAACAGGACACTCGAGGAAGGACACCTGCACAGTTTGATCATTTCCCGATCCCTGAGGGGCCATTCGGGGACTTGCAGATTGATGTTGTCCATATGACTCCCTCAGGTGGATTAAATACATACTGGGCATCGTCGATATCTTCTCGAGATGGACTGAGACATTTCCCAGCGGAAGGGATGATGCCTGAACAGTAGTAAATGTCTTATTAAAGATATAGCTCCCTGATTGAGAATACTGGGACAAATGAATAGTGACGGGATAGCCACATTCCTGAGAAATTAGTAACAGCACTGTGTGCAACATTGGGATGTGGGTGGAAGGTTCATTGCCCCGATCAACCCCAGTCCTCAGGAATAGTGGTACAAACCGACAGGATGCTCAAAAATACCCTTCCAAAGACAGTGCCAGGAAACTGGACTAAAGTGGCCTGAAGCCTTGTCTATTAGTCTTCACACCCTCCGAAACCAGGTTAATGGAACCACTGCTCTCAGCCTGTTTGAAACTCTGATGGGAAGACCCCTGACTACTTGTACCTGACCCCCCTCTGTCTACATCAGAAATAGCCATGACGTGGCTGGATGAGAAAACCCTACAATGTGCCCAAGCCCTGAGCAAAGCAGCACCGGGAAATCAATCAAAGGTAATAGAGGCCGTGCTGAAACCCCATGGGTCAGATGCACACCCTTCTAGACCAAGCCACTTAGTGTATTTTAAGTCTCTTTACAAACGAGCTCTCTCCTTGGTGGGATGGACCGTATCAAGTTTTACTGACCACACGAAACTGCCGTTAAATTGGAAGGACAGAAGGCGTGGGTGCACACGGCCAACTGCAACATCCAGAACCCACCAACTCAGCAACTACTGAAGTGAATGATGGGAAATCTGTGGATGTAATTCCTGGGCCTCCTCAGCCTGCAAACGACTGAACCTAGAGATGTACGGCCTTGTGGAGGGGGGACCAAAAGTCCCTGTCAGTTCTGTAATGGTGACAGAATACAATGTGCATCACCCTCTAATGCTGTTTTGAGTCGGAATATACAATGGATGGGTCAGGGTCTGGGCAGCGTTAACCATCTTTCCTCCACTGCAGTGAGAGGTCAAAAAGGAGACCTGATATTTTGCAATGTTGGTTCTTGGAAGTGAAGCCTCCGCTTTCTGGTGGATTTCCCAGGATTCCCTTGTAGTGCTTCTGGGGGATGTGAAGGGAGGTCATGCCCAGAATGCTTGCAGACAGCTTTAGAGACTTCTTTGATCCTATCTGCCAACGACTTCTCATCTCCCCTCCTCGCTCTTCTTCGATCTGTCTTTAGGTCCTTCCTGGCTAATATGTAACTCCCAAGTGCCCGAACTGAACCTTCATATCTCATCCCGACACAAGTCTCCTTCTCCTGACAAGAGATTCAACTTCTTTAGTAAACCACGGCTCCCTCGCTCGACAACTCCCTCCCTGCCAGGTATATAATTATCAAGGACACACAGTTGCTTCTCCTTGAATAAGGTCCACATTTCAATCATACCCATCTCCTGCAGTTTCCTCCCCCACCCTATGCATCTTACATCTTGCCTAATCACATCATAATTGCCTTTTCCCCGTTCTAACTCTTGCCCTGCGGTATATACTTATCCCTCTCTCTCGCTCATGTAAGCATAACCGAATTGTGGTCACCATCACCAAAGTGCTAACCTACCTTCAAAGCTAACACCTGACTGGGTTCATTACCCAGTATCAAATCCAGTGTGGCCTTGCCCCTTGTTGGTCTGTTTACTTACTGTGTCAAGAAACCCTCCTGAACCAATTGGACAAAAGCTGACCCATCTAAAGTACTCAAACTATAGTATTTCCAGTCAATATTTGGAAAGTTAAAATCCCCCATAACAACTACCATGTTACCCTCAGTCCTATCCAGAACCAGTTTTATAATCCTTGCCTCTACATCTTTGGAACTATTGAGAGGCCCATAGAAAGCTCCCAACAGGGTGACCCCTCCTGTTTCTAACCTCAGTAGGGGAGCCCTCATCAAACATCCTCTCTGCAACACTAATACTGTTCTTGACTAACAATGCCACCCCACCCCCTCTTTTACCATCTTCTCTACTCTTACCCAAACATCTAAACCCCAGAACCTGTAACAACCATTCCTGTCCCTGCTCTATGTCTCTGAAATGGCTACAACATTGAAGTCCCAGGTACCAATCCTTGCTGCAAGTTCACCCACCTTATTCCAGATGCTCCTGGTGTTGAAGTAGACACACATCAAACCACCTTCCTGCTTGTTGATGCACTCGTGACCTTGAAACCTTATTTCTGACCTCACTGCTCTCAACCTCTTGGACACTGGAACTACAATTTCGATTCCCATCCCCTGACTGAATTGGGTGTGTTTAAACTCTCCCAAAGAGCATTCGCAAATATCGTCCCCAGGAAATTGGGATCCCTCTGGTTCAAGTGTAAACAATCCTGTTTGTAGAGATCCCACCTACCCGAGGAGGAGCCCCAATTATCCAGGTAACCAAAACCCTCCCTCCTCCACCCTCCTGTAGACAAGTGTTCAACTCCTCTCTCTCTGCCTATTCCTTACCTCACTAGCACGTTGTACAGGTAACAAACCAGAGATAATAACTCAGTTTGTTCGAGCTCTAAGTTTCCACCCTTGCTCCCTGAATTTCTGCCTTACATTCCCATCCCTTTTCCAACCTACGTCATTGGTACCTCTGTGGACCACAACCTGGGACTGCTCCCCCTCCCCCTTAAGGATCCCAAAAACATGATCCAAGACATCATGAACCCTGACACCTGGGAGGCAACACACCAACCATGAATCTCTCTCATTCCCACAGAACCTCCTCCTATCTATCCCCCTAACTATGGAGTCCCCAGTGACACATGCTCTGCTCCACACACCCCTTTCACTTCTGAGCAACAGGGACCTGTGCCAGAGACCTGTACCCCATAACTTACCCCTGGTAAGTCATTCCCCACCACACTCCCCCAATAGTATCTAAAACCTATACTTGTTATTGAGGGGAATGGTCACAGGGGAAGCCTGCACTGCCTGACGGTTCCCTTTCAGTCCCCTGACTGTAACCCAGCTACCTTTATCCTGTACCTGAGGAGAGACTACCTCCCTCTAACTCCTCTCAATAACCCCCTCCACCTCCCGAATGATCCCAAGTTCACCCACCTCCAGTTCCCTAATGCGGTTCTCGAGGAGCTGGAGTTGGGTGCACTTCCCGCAGATGTAGTCAGTAAGGACACGAGTGGTGACCCTTACCTCCCACATTCTGCAGGAGGAACATTCAACTGCCCTAACCTCCATTCCCACTATTCTCAATTCACACAGTGACTGCTGAAAAATAAAAAAATAAAAAAAACAAGTAACCTTACCAATCTGGCGTACAGAAACTTTTTCTCATCAGAGGTGGAGTAGAGGCGGGAGACACTGTCGAGGTCGTGTTTCAGGGAACGCACGATGTTATGAAGGTATAGAAGTGTACTGTACCTTTCAGAGAGTGAAGGATGTGGAGAGAGACACTCACGGTGCTAGAGAAGTTACATCGTAACCTTTTAGTCCAGCAGCTAGAGTAGCTGGTTGCCTGGATACAAAAACATACTTGAATTTGACCAGTTTAAATTATACCCCAAATTTACCAAACTGACGAGTATTTTAGAAGGGAAAATGAACAATAGGTTAGAGGAAACAATTTGTCTGGGATTTGAACTGGTTTAGACAGATTTAAATAAATTTGGGGTGTGAGAAGTCCCAACAGATTTAAACTCTTGCAGGTTAGTGCCCCAGACCTTTACATAAAATGGAGCTGAGACAGTGTGTTTACTTTCAGTGACATGTGGTTGGTTCCATTAAAAGTGAAAGAAATGGCTCGGAAAATTGCTGAAGAGGTTCTGGAGTTTGAAGATGATTCTCAAATTTACCAAGGAAGTTTAGAAGGGAAGAAAAAGGCCATAGCTTTAGAATTCCCAAAGAAGTTAGATTTGGATTTCACCAAGGACAAAAATAAAGCTGAAAATGCTCGGGAGTTACTCAAACAATTAGGTGGGTCAGAGAAACAGATAAGGGGAGTGGGGTAGACAAACTAAAATTACAATTGAGGAAAATGGAGGCAGAAGATAAGGGGGAGGGGAGGGGAGGGGGAGGTTCTTAGCTGAGCAAAGAGTGAGTGACTTTGAACTTAAGAAGTTGTGACTTAGTCAGCAAAGTCAAGTTAACAGGATAGAGATTGAAAGAAGGGAGTGAGTGATTTATACAAATATGGTAAAACTCTATCACGTTTTGATGAGAAAGATGTTGAAGCTTTCTTTATTTCATTTGAAAAATTGGCTCATCAGATAGAGAGGCCCAAGGGTTTGTGGGTATTGCTGGTTCAGACTGAGCTGCCCGGCAGAGCGAGTGAGGTACTTCCTGTGCTGTCAGATGAGGGGACGAGGTGAAACAGGCTATTTTAAGTGTTTATGAATTGGTAGCAGAAGCATATAGACAGTGGTTCAGAAACACAAAGAAGGAACCAAGTCAGATTTACGTCGAATTCCAAAAAATTAAAACATTTTCATTTTGATAGAAGGACGCGTGCTTTGAAAATTGGTTGGACTTGAGTCTTCACGAGAGATTATTCTGCTGGAGGAGATTAAAAACTAACTTCCAGAAATGGTAAGAATTCACGTGGAGGAACAGAAAGCTCAGCAAGTGAGAAGGGCAGCAGAAATGGCAGGTGAATACATGTTGGTGCATAAGACAAGCTTCCAGCCAGAATTCCGTCCTGTGAGGGATAGACGTTGGGAGAAGGGCAGATCCTACACTAGGAAAGAATAGAGAACACTGGTAAGAATTTCCCACAAGATAAAGAAGCAGCCGAAGAGGGTGGACAGGAGGTGAAAGGCCTCAGGTGTGTTCACTGTAATGGAGTAGGACACAGAACATTACAGTGCTGGTGGCTTCAGAAGGACACTGGGAAAAGGTGTTTTCATGGCCAGAAGGTGGGACACAAGTCACAGCGCTGGTGGTTAAAGAAAGGCATTGTGGGAAAAGATGTGGGAAAAGAAGCTAAGCCAGTGGCATTAGTGAAGGGAATAAAGGAGACCCCAAGAGGAGCCGAGGAGCTGCAGGAGAGTGCACAGCCTCAGCAGGGGCTGGGTATGGAGTTCGTACCTGATCTCAACAAAGTATTCACCTCTGTGGGTAAAGTTTACTCAAAGAACAAGGGGAGAAGGAAAAGAAGTTTGAATTTTGAGAGAAACAGGATCTAACCAGTCGCTGATAGTAAAGGATGAGCGAATATGCACTCGTTCTGATCTGTTACCTGAGAGTGTGGTAATTTGGGGGATAGATGGACAGAACTTTAACGTTCCCCCATGTATGATCAGGTTGGAGTGCCAACTCAAGACTGGGGAAGTTACAGGGGGAGTAACTGACAGAGTGGCAGCACCAGGAATTTAGTTTGTTCTTGGGAATGATTTGGCTGGATCCAAGGTGGGAGTGACACCCCTTATTGTTTAGATTAGATTAGATTGCTTACAGTGTGGAAACAGGCCCTTCGGCCCAACAAGTCCACACCGACCCGCCGAAGAGCAACCCACCCATACCCCTACATTTACCCCTTACCTAACACTACGGGCAATTTAGCATGGCCAATTCACCTGACCCACACATCTTTGGACTTTGTGGGGAAGCCCAAGGAAGACCAAGAAACTGGGGAATTAAAACAGAAATATCCTGGTATTTTTCCAGGCTGCATAGTAACCGGATCCCACTGTTATAAGTTGCAGAATGAAGAAGTGAGAAGTAAAAAGAACAACTTCCACCAAAGGAAAGACTCCGTGATAGAAAAGGAGCTATTGAGTTTGGTGCTGACCTTATGAGATTTTAATGTGTATGTCATGAACAATGTGTCGGAGACGGTTGTAGACACTGACCTCAGTCCGCTTACGTTCTCAGAACCCTTTAAGAATGAGACTATTTCGTTGGAGTCTTATGTTACAGACTTTTAATTTAAAATATCATATTTGCTGCAGATCGTTAGAGAGTTTAGATGAGATTTGTATATATCTGCCACAGCAGCAAGTGTTCCCAATAAACTAACAATACAACACTTGGTTGAACATCCTAATTAGCTCGTTACCTGGGGACAAAAAAAATCAAATTCAGTCAGTTTAAATTATATCCCTAAATGCCAACCTCCTGTCAAGTTTAAAATTGAGTATATTGTCAATCTTAAAAGCCAATGATTCATTCATCTCAAGGTCAAAGAGCATCAGATTGTAATAAGATAAAAAGAGGATCCAGAAGGTGGTGTTAATATTTAATTCCCAGGCTGCTATAACGTCATAGGGCAGGCAGCATTCATCTCAAGTATCCTGGTGCTATGTAGGCAGTGTGGTGACTGGGTTCCTGGGGAGACAGACAGACAGACAGACAGACAGGGAGCACCCCTGGGCCTTCAGGAGCTGCGATGATGTCATTGTGAGGCAATGAATTGCAGCAAAAGCTCACCATTTCCAATTCCCAGGAAAGCAATCAGCGTTATTGGAGATTGGCAACGTTCAACTGCAAATCCAACAGCTTGAATTGGAGGCTTTGGCGAGGGATGAAGAGGAAGAAAGATTGTCCCAGGTAGAACCAAAATAAAGAGAAAAGGAAATGAAACAGTTTGAATTACAATTAAAAACAGGAGAAACAAAAGGGAAGGATGGGCCTTACAGAAGAAAAGGAGAAAGAGAGAGCTCTTGTACTTCAGATGTTGGAACATGCAAACTCAAATTTGACTTAAAATGGCAGAGACCGAAGTGAAAGGATTGATGGGGATGGTGGAGAGTGATCACATCATAGCCAAGGGCTGGTGAGGATTGGGTTAAATACAAGGAGGCAGCGAGGACTGTCGATGCTGGACAGTGTCGATAAAGTGTAGAGCTTCACAAGGAATTCATTTGTTTCCAGATTTCTCCTCCCAACACCCCATCCCAGATCCAACTCGGCACTGCCCTCTTGACCTGACCTACGTGCCCATCTTCCTTCCTACTGACCAATCACAATCACATCCTACCTTAGCCCGCCCTACCTTTCCCCTAGCCCCATGCCACATTTCTCAGCCCCCTTCCCTCTCCCCAGTCCTGATGAAGGGTTTTGCCTGAAACGTTGACTCTCTTGCTCCTCAGATGCTGCCTGACCTGCTGTGCCTTTTCCTGTGTCACACTTTATTGAATCTATTTCATTATGTTCAAGTGTTGCCTCAGTTTGACAAGAAAAATGTAAACAGCTTTTTCATTTCATTGAAGAAAGTGGCTAAACAAATGAAATAGCCAGTGATCATGTGGCTGTTGTTGATCCAAGTGAAGTTGGGAGGTGGAGCTGGCGAGGTATTTACGTCATTATCAGGGGAGGGATCTGGGGAGTATCAGGTGATGAAAAAGCCACCTTCAGTGCATATGAGCTCCACCCAGAAGCTTATAGGCATTTTAGACCCTAAGGAGGGGCCTGGGGTCACAGAGTTTGAAAGGATCAAACAGATTTTGAGTGGGAGCAATGGCTGAGTATAAACGAACCCAGAAGATGACAGCTAAGGTAAGACAGTTTGTTTTAAAATTACTTACCGGTAGCGGGCAGCTGTGTTTCACAGAAAGAGCGGGAGCAGCAGGGGAAGTGATGCTGACCAGAGGGGCAGCCGGGAAGGAAAGCAGTGAGTATATAAACCAGGAAGGTGGCTAAACCCGAGATTCTATACCTGTAGTATCTCCCATCCACCCTCCTCCTCTAACCTCCTTAACTACTCTGGTTTTTTAAGGTAAGGATTTTCCATTTCTTTACAAGTGACTGGTTAAAATTTACTTTGTTTTAGTGTGTGTATATATATATTAATTCTTTTTTAGGAAAAGATTATAGCAGAGAGGTATCAGAAAGAATTCTAACAAACCTGTACAAAATAACAAAGTAATTAACTAAGCAGAGATGGCTGGGCAGGTGCTGTGCTGTAGCTGTATGATGTGGGAGCTGGCTGATCCCATTGTGAATGGCAGTGACCACATCTGCAGCAAGTGTTGGTTGCTGGAAGAACTCTGGATCAGAGTTGATGATCTGGAATCTGAGCTTCAAACACTGCGGCACATCCGGGAGGGGGAAGAGTTACCTGGACGTTTTGTTTCAGGAGGCAGTCACACCTGGGAGATTAAGTAATTCACATTCAGCTAGTGATCAGGCACAACAGAGTGTGACTGTAAGTGAGGCAGGTAGGGGGAACCTGAGTTCAGGAGTGGAGGAGCCTCAGCCCTTGACCTTGTCCAACAGGTATGAGATTCTTGCTCCCTGTTCGGATGAGGAAAAGGGCTCTGGACAGGATGAGCCAGCTGACCACGGCACCATGGTGCAGAAGGCCATTCAAGAGGGGGGAGCAAATAGACAAGTAGTGGTTATAGGGGATTCTATAATTAGGGGGACAGATAGTATCCTTTGCAAGCCAGATGGGGAGTCTCGCATGGTGTGTTGCCTGCCCGGTGCCAGGGTGCGGGACATCTCCGACCGGCTTGAAAGAATATTGGAGCGGGAGGGGGAGGATCCAGTTGTTGTGGTCCACGTTGGCACTAACAACATAGGCAAGACTAGGGTGGAGGACCTGTTTGGGGATTATGAAGCACTAGGAAGGAAATTGAAGTACAGGTCCTCAAGGGTCATAATCTCTGGATTATTGTCCGAGCCACGTGCCAATTGGCATAGGGATAAGAAAATTAGGGAAGTAAACACATGGCTAAGGGATTGGTGTGGGAAAGAGGGATTCCACTTCATGGGGCATTGGCATCAGTTTTGGAACGGGGGGGGGTGGATCTGTACCGTTGGGACGGTCTCCACCTGAACCGATCAGGTACCAATGTTCTAGCGAAGAGGATAAATAGGGTGGTCAGTAGGACTTTAAACTTCTGAGTTTGGGGGGGTGGGGGGGGTGGGGGGGGAGGTGGGGGAGAAGGGAAAGTGAAAGCGACAGGGAGTATGGAGTTAAACGGAAAGATAAGCAGCAGGATAGCATGTGTCCAGGCGGATTTAAACTCGAGGCAGACTGGGAATGCAGCAAAAAGGAAGGATAACTTAGGACATCTTATGACTTCCAATATCTCTAATGATAAAGTTAGCTGTTGTAACAAAGCAGATGAACTAATGGCACAGATCATAGTGAATGATTATGATGTGGTGGGCATCACGGAGACGTGGTTAAAGGGGGGTCAGGACTGGCAGTTAAACCTCCAAGGATTTTCAACTTATCAAAAAGACAGGGAGGTGGGCAGAGGGGGTGGGGTGGCCTTGTTAGTTAAGAACAAAATTAAATCTATGGCACTGAATGACATAGCGTCGGATGATGTGGAGTCTGTGTGGGTGGAATTGAGGAACCACAAAGGCAAAAAAACCATAATGGGAGTTATGTACAGACCTCCTAACAGTGGTCAGGACCAGGGACGCAACATGTACCAGGAAGTAGAGAAGGTATGTCAGAAAGGCAAGGTCACAGTGATCATGGGAGACTTCAATATGCAGGTGGACTGGGTAAATAATGTTGCCAGTGGATCCAAAGAAAGGGAATTCATGGAATGCTTACAGAATGGCTTTTTGGAACAGCTTGTCATGGAGCCCACAAGGGAGCAGGCTATTCTGGACCTAGTGCTATTTAATGAACCAGACTTTATAAAAGATCTTAAAGTAAGGGAACCCTTAGGAAGTAGCGATCATAATATGGTAGAGTTCAGTCTGCAGTTTGAAAGAGAGAAGGCAAAATTGGATGTAATGGTGTTACAGTTAAGTAAAGGTAATTATGAGGGCATGAGAGAGGAACTAACAAAAAGAGACTGGAAGCAGAGCCTAGCGGGGAAGACAGTAGAGCAAAAATGGCAGGAGTTTGTGGGTATAATTGAGGACACTGTACACAGAGGTTCATCGCCAAGAAAAGAAAGATTATCCGGGGAGGGATTAGACAGCCATGGCTGACAAAGGAAGTCAGGAAATGTACTAAAGAAAAAGAGAGATCCTATAAAGTGGCCAAGAGCAGTGGGAAATCAGAAGATTGGGAAGGCTACACAAATAAATAGAGGATAACAAAGAGAGAAATAAGGAAGGAGAGGATCAAATTTGAAGGTAGGCTAGCCAGTAATATTAGAAATGATAGTAAAAGTTTCTTTCAATACATAAGAAACAAACGACAGGCAAAAGTAGACATTGGGCCACTTCAAACTGATGCTGGAAGCCTAGTGATGGAAGATAAGGAAATAGCAGGAGAACTTAACAAGTACTTTGCGTCAGTCTTCACAGTGGAAGACATGAGTAATATCCCAACAATTAAAGGGAGTCAGGGGGCTGAGTTGAGTATGGTTGCTGTTACAAACGAGAATGTGCTAGAAAAGCTAAAAGGTCTTAAAAATGATAAATCTCCTGGCCCAGATGGGATACACCCTAGAGTTCTGAGAGAGGTGGCTGAGGAAATAGCGGAGGCATTGGTTGAGATCTTTCAAAAGTCACTGGAGTCAGGGAAAGTCCCGGATGATTGGAAGATTGCTGTTGTAACTCCCTTGTTCAAGAAAGGATCAAGACAAAAGATGGAAAGTTATAGGCCAATTAGCCTAACCTCGGTTGTTGGTAAAATTCTAGTTTCATCATTAAGAATGAGGTTTCTAAATTCTTGGAAGAGCAGAGTCTAATTTGAACAAGTCAACATGGATTTAGTAAGGGGAGGTCATGCCTGACAAACCTGTTGGAATTCTTTGAAGATGTGACAAGTAGGTTAGACCAGGGAAACCCAGTGGATGTGGTGCATCTAGACTTCCAAAAGGCCTTTGATAAGGTGCCACAAGCGAGGCTGCTGAGCAAGGTGAGGGCCCATGGTGTTTAAGGTGAGCTACTGGTATGGATTGAGGATTGGCTGTCTGACAGAAGGCAGAGAGTTGGGATAAAGGGACGAAGGGACTGGGGGCATTCTAGCGAAGTTTGCCGATGATACGAAGTTAGGTAGACAGGCAGGTAGTACTGAGGAAGTGGGAAGGCTGCAGAAGGATCTAGACAGTTTGGGAGAGTGATCCAGGAAATGGTTGATGGAATTCAATGTGAGCAAATGCGAGGTCTTGCGCTTTGGCAAAAAGAATAAAAGCATAGACTACTTTCTAAACGGTAAGAAAATTCGTAAAGCCAAAGTACAAAGGGATCTGGGAGTGCTCATCGAGGATTCTCTAAAGGTAAACATGCAGGTTGAGTCAGTGATTAAGAAAGCAAATGCAATGTTGTCACTTATCTCGAGAGGGTTGGAATATAAAAGCACCGTTGTGCTACTGTGACTTTATAAAGCTCTGGTTAGGCCCCATTTGGAGTACTGTGTCCAGTTTTGGTCCCCACACCTCAGGAAGGACATACTAGCACTGGAGCGTGTCCAGTGGAGATTCACATGGATGATCCCTGGAATGGTTGGTCTAACATATGAGGAACGGCTGAGTATCCTGGGATTGTAGTCTTTGGACTTTAAGGATTAAGGAGAGTCTTAATAGAAACTTACAAGATAATACATGACTTGGATGCTGGGAAACTTTTTCCGTTAGGCGAGGAGACTAGGACCCGTGGACACAGCCTTAAAATTAGAGGGGGTCAATTCAGAACAGAAATGCGGAGACATTTCTTCAGCCAGAGAGTGGTGGGCCTGTGAAATTCATTGCCACAGAGTGCAGTGGAGGCCGGGACACTAAATGTCTTCAAGGCAGAGATTGATAGATTCATGATGTCTCGAGAAATTAAGGGCTACGGGGAGAATGCGGGTAAGTGGAGTTGAAATGTCCATCAGCCATGATTGAATGGTGGAGTTGACTCGATGGGCCGAATGGCCTTACTTCCACTCTGATATCTTATGGTCTTAAACTAACTTTGATCTGTGGATAAGAGCATTGAAAATTGATCTTAGAGAGACAGTTATCGTAGAGGATTTCAAAATTCACTTCCTGAAGTAATGAGAACTGACATGGAAGAGCGAGTTAAGATTGCAAGATAATCATTTGCCTTTTCCGCTGATGAGTTGGCTCATAAATCAAAATTTGGCTTCCAACATCAATTTCAATCTGAGAGGGATAGAAATTGTGGAAAAGTGGAAATCCTCACGTGGTTAGGGAAAAGGGACATCTTGTTAAAGATATTAATGATAGGTTTCCTCTAGACCCTGTGGTGAACCATGAGGGGAAAGGGAAGTAAGAAAGTTTTGTTGCAAACATTTCGTCCCCTGGCTAGGAGACATCATCAGTACTGTGGAGCCTCCTGCGAAGCGCTTTGATGTTTCTTCCGGCATTTATAGTGGTCTGTCCTTGCCGCTTCCGGGTGTCAGTTTCAGCTGTCCGCTGTAGTGATTGGTATATTGGGTCCAGGTCGATGTGTCTGTTGATGGAATTTGTGGATGAATGCCATGCCTCTAGGAATTCCCTGGCTGTTCTCTGTCTGGCTTGCCCTATGATAGTAGTGTTTTCCCAGTCGAATTCATGTTGCGTGTTGTCCGAGTGTGTGGCTACTAGGGATAGCTGGTCGTGTCGTTTCGTGGCTAGTTGGTGTTCATGTATGCGGATTGTGAGCTGTCTTCCTGTTTGTCCTATATAGTGTTTTGTGCAGTCCTTGCATGGTATTTTATAAACTACATTAGTTTTGCTCATGTTGGCTATTGGCTCCTTTGTTCTAGTAAGTTGTTGTCTGAGCGTGGCTGTTGGTTTGTGTGCCGTTATGAGTCCTAAGGGTCGCAGTAGTCTGGCTGTCAGTTCTGAAACGCTCCTGCTGTATGGTAGTGTGGCTAGTCCTTTTGGTTGTGGCATGTCCTCATTCCGTGGTCTATCTCTTAGGCATCTGTTGATAAAGTTGCGCGGGTATCTGTTTTTGGTGAATACCTTGTATAGGTGTTCCTCTTCCTCTTTTCGCAGTTCTGGTGTACTGCAGTGTGTTGTAGCTCTTTTGAATAGTGTCCTGATGCAGCTTCGTTTGTGTGTTGGGGTGGTTACTTTCATAGTTTAGGACTTGGTCTGTGTGTGTTGTTTTCCTGTGTACCCTTGTGGTGAATTCTCCGTTCGGCTTTCTCTGTACTATCATGTCTAGGAATGGGAGTTGGCTATCCTTTTCTTCTTCCCTCGTGAATTGGATTCCTGTGAGTGTGGCGTTGATGATCCGGTGTGTATTTTCTATTTCCGTGTTTTTGATGATTACAAACGTGTCATCGACATATCTGACCCAGAGTTTGGGTTGAATTTGTGGTAGGGCTGTTTGTTCTAACCTTTGCATAACTGCCTCTGCTATGAGTCCCGAGATTGGTGATCCCATGGGTGTTCCGTTGATTTGTTCGTATATCTGATTGTTGAATGTAAAGTGTGTAGTGAGGCACAAGTCCAGTAGTTTAAGTATGCCGTCTTTGTTGATAGGTTCCGCCTCCTGTTTTCTGTTCTGTATGTTTCACGAGAGAAGTAGAAAAGGATAGCCAACTCCCATTCCTAGACATGATAGTACAGAGAACGCCGAACGGAGAATTCACCACAAGGGTACACAGGAAAACAACACACACAGACCAAGTCCTAAACTATGAAAGTAACCACCCCAACACACAAACGAAGCTGCATCAGGACACTATTCAAAAGAGCTACAACACACTGCAGTACACCAGAACTGCGAAAAGAGGAAGAGGAACACCTATACAAGGTATTCACCAAAAACGGATACCCGCGCAACTTTATCAACAGATGCCTAAGAGATAGACCTCGGAACGAGGACATGCCACAACCAAAAGGACTAGCCACACTACCATACATCAGGAGCGTTTCAGAACTGACAGCCAGACTACTGCGACCCCTAGGACTCATAACGGCACACAAACCAACAGCCACGCTCAGACAACAACTTACTAGAACAAAGGAGCCAATACCCAACATGAGCAAAACTAATGTAGTTTATAAAATACCATGCAAGGACTGCACAAAACACTATATAGGACAAACAGGAAGACAGCTAACAATCCGCATACATGAACACCAACTAGCCACGAAATGACACGACCAGCTATCCCTAGTAGCCACACACTCAGACAACAAGCAACATGAATTCGACTGGGAAAACACTACTATCATAGGGCAAGCCAGACAGAGAACAGCCAGGGGATTCCTAGAGGCATGGCATTCATCCACAAATTCCATCAACAGACACATCGACCTGGACCCAATATACCAATCACTACAGCGGACAGCTGAAACTGACACCCGGAAGCGGCAAGGACAGACTACTATAAATGCCGGAAGAAACATCAAAGAAGCGCTTTGCAGGAGGCTCCACAGCGCTGATGATGTCTCCTAGCCAGGGGATGAAACGTTTGCAACAAAAACTTCCAGCTCGGCGAACAGAACCACTACAACAAGCACCCGAGCTACAAATCTTCGCACAATCTTTGGAAGTAAGAAAGCTCAGATGTTTTCCCTGTAGTAAAGTAGGCCACATGAGGAAGGGAATTAATGGGATAAGGTCCTACAAGCAGAATTTAGGGAGTTAGGAGCCAAGTCACAAAGTAGGACCTCAGAGGAAGTAATCTCAGGATTGCTCCCAGTGCCACGTGCCAGTCAGAGTAGAAATGAAAGAATAGGCAGGATGAATATGTAGCTTGAGAGATGGTGCAGGAGGGAGGGGTTCAGATAACCTCAGTCACTTTGTTTCCAGTTTTGATCCTTCTCCCCTTCACCAGAACCATTTCCACATGAAGCCACATCCGGTTCACAAAACAGACTCGTTTAAAACTATTCAGAAAAGTCCTGCATGATCCCATCCCCATGAATTGGTATCTAAGGTGGTGAATTTAGCAGGAACCCAACTGCCCGAATGGTGCTCCCCCCCCCCCCAACCAACTTCAAACACTATACCTCCCAGTGTCCCATCGATAACTGGGACAAGAGATAGGGACAGATGACAGAAAGACCAAACCTGGGACAGAGATACAACATAAAAGGGAAATATTGAATGACTTAGCAACAGCACATGGGGCAGGAGCATCAACCAGTCGGGCCCTTGATTTGGCCAACCAGGACAATAAGCTCAGAGTCCTGACCCAACAGGGAAACAGACCTTGGACACTATTAAATGAGCAGGATGCCAATGGGGAAATCGTTGGGAATAAAGCTGGCAGCCTTGTTGGGGGATGTGTTTGGTTGGTCTCCCAACTGTGCCTGTGTAGTCACCTTCGTAATCGTTTTTACGTATTTTTACCGGGTGCAAAGTTGGTCGAACCCCCATGTGGTTCCCCTGGAAACGGCCTGAGGGAGGAAACTCGATAACGGAGGTGTGGTTTTAGCTTGCTTTATGTGGTTTTACTGGTGTGGATTTTATCATTGATCTTACCTTTGGTTTTATCCAGCGCTGTGGAGCCACTGATGGTTTTAATTTACTCTTTCCGTCGCATGAGCATCAGGTCGGTAATACAACCAGAGCAAAAACAAGAGACGGCTGGTGACCTTTCGGTCAATTTTAGAAACCCCTTTTATTTTGGCAAATTGGCAATTATGCTGAGCGCCAAAATTTCCGGTTGGGTGGGAGACCGGGAAAATAACCACCCCACGTGGTTGCTATTGGCAGCACCGTGTGCCAAATGCATTCGCCAAATAAGCACTCGACCATCTGTTTCTACACAAACCGAAGAGCCCATAATTGTTACTCCGGCACGACTGCCCTCAGGCAGGCATGAGGGAGACAGGGAAAGGGCCGAGTAATGTCATGGTCGAATTAAAGGATTCATAGAGAAGGCACCTCTAGAATCTAGTTCTTTTAATAGTTGGACAATTTTTAATTCAAATTTTAAAGGGACCTTTAATTTTAGTCAAAACAGAGAATCAGAGAGCGAGAGAGAGAGAAGTGTTACCTAGAAAAGATAAAATAGAAATAATAAGAGTACCTGATAAATAATTTCATTTGTAAATTTTGTAATAACATTTATAATACAACAGGACTGTTTAGAAAACACTTAAATCAGTGTCAGGGGATAAAAGCAGGAAGAGTTAATGTAGTAAATGTGTCTGGGAGGGTAGTTACCACTCAGCCGCTTGTCACTGTCCGAAACGTAACAGGAATGAAAGAAGTAGATAAACTATTCCAATGTGAAGTTTGCCCACTTAGATTTACAACAGCCATAGGTTTAGGGCAGCACGAGGGGCGCGTGCACCCAAATGTAAGGAATATTAAAATAAATAAAGAAAAGAAAGTGTTAGAAATGAAAATTCACTTCTAAATAATCGCTCTGGACAAATTCAAGAGAACAAAGATTTTATTAACAAATTCTGCAGAATCGGACGCCTTCCCAAAGAAAAGCGTACCCAAGCATTACAGCAATCTTTCTTATATAGCAATTTAGAGCCTCCCCTATGGCCCCTAGAGGTCACGAGGGTCATTGCTTTACAATGATCTCATTTCTTACAGAGAAAGCATATGATCATGTCCTCATTGTCTCGAACTCCAGCCGCATAACCCACTTCCCTGTCTAATGATATTTTCAGCCCTTGAACTTAGCAACCGTCTCACACCTTGTACTCTTATCTGGTTGTTTTTGCACCATATTAGCAGAAGTATTGTCTCGCTCAAGGTTTCGTTATTTTTCAAAGCTGACCCCTTGCCCCCAGCTAGCTTGTTTTTCTTACTAACTGCTTACATTGCAATACTGATCGTTAGAAGATCAATCTTTACGTAAATTAGCCCAAACGTTAACATTTCCTTAAAATAAAACAGCCAGTATATATAAAATAAAGTAGCAAGACATACCACATATTTAGTTTGGTTGTATATTAAATGTCTAGGGTACCATGCACATCTTAATAGCTTCTTGTTGCATAATAAAGCAAATCTAAATCTCACAACTCCACTCTTTTTCTTTTTAAGATGTGCATGCGTAACAGAACAGGCTGAATTACGGCTCAGGGAGGTCCTTCTGTCTTTTCAATAGTAAAACTTTAAGTTCATGAGTACCATGTTGGGGTATGGCAATGGCTTGCATCTGGGCGATACGGCGTTGGATCAATACCCTAACACAAGGAACCAGACAGGGAATAACGAGGAACAGGGCCCCGACACCCACCATCATTATTAATGCCATGAGCCACCAGCCACCCCCAAAAAGCGTGTTCCACCAACTAGCGTCCCCTATAGGTCGCCACGTCTGGACAGGTACATGGGCTATTTTACGGATGTCCCGGGTGATTTTTAGGACAGCCTCGTAGTTATCGTCTATCTCCAGACAACAATTTGTCGTGTTAAACTTCCCGCAGACACCCCCTTCAGAGGCAAGCAGGTAGTCTAAAGCAAGACGATTCTGACATATTGCAGCCCTCATTTGAGACTGCTGTCTAGCCAGTAATTCCAATGCGAAGGCGGTTTTGTTGGTGATTATTTCCATCACCGCCTGCAAGCGAATGATGCGATTAAGCATATAAATTGGAGTTCTGTAACCCCAAGAGCCATCCTGAGCCCAACTTGCCGGCCCATAATACTCAATGATACGGGACGGTGGCCAATCTGCGCCCCACTTGGCCAAGTGGATGTCTCCGTACTGGTGGACATTCCACTGACTAGCACTCCTACGCTTCCGTGCTAGCTTTCCGGACCTCCGTTGCAGGGAGTCGAACAACTTAACCCCCAGGTCAGCCCCTTGATCACGAGAGAGGAGAAAGAACTCCGGTCTGACTATACCGAGGAAGCATAAGCCACCCCATTTCTCGGGCAACCTGGAATACGCCAGATCCCCACAAATCCAAAATAAACCATCGGGAGCCGGACCCCCTCCACTGTCCCTGGCAACACCGTCCCACGCCTCCCTAATTCCCGGCATTCCCGCATAAGGGCCAGAACCACTGCAATTCCAGGAATCAGAGGTGGGATGCAACCGCCTACAGTTGAGATCCCCTTGTTGGGTGATAGACAACCCAAGGGGTTGTTTGGTGAGAAACCAACCCAAGGGTCGGGGCCACCAAGTGTCTGTGGTGAGATTCAAGACCCGCTGACAGGGGCTGTCACCAACTGGGCGGGACCCTTTTTTCCCAACGCAGAAGTGGCCCGCCGGGGTATTCTGCAATTTCCAGACTTGATAAATTCTGTTTTTGGAGTAAGTCCAATTGTATTCGAGGATTTCCTGAACGTCCAAACTCTCCCCTGTCCACGGCCACTGTTCGGTCATATGCGGACCCCCACAAACCCAACAGCTCGTCACATTTAAAATTTTGGCAATCTGAGACGTGAAGTCAATAAAGAGATTTTTAGCAACATCAGGAAGAGTAAGCCGACTCTCAATGTCTTCATAGAGGGAGGAGACCTTGGCTGAGGCGGCTATTCTGGCATCGTAATTTGGAATAGATTTCTCTAACCCGGGATATATTTCCATAACCCGGTCAAAGTGGTCCGCTGCCGAGCCAGTAAAACTGATACAGAGCCATTATTCCATAAGTGGACAGTCTATATTTCCACTCGTGTAATATCCCAGGCTGAATACCTGGTAGTAATGTTCCCCATCCTCCCAACATGGTATCATTTTCTCCCGGTTGTAACAGGCACCACTTATTTTAGTGTGAAACACAAAAGACCCCGGAAAGACATGGTCTCCCCATTTCACAGTTTGGCGGCATTTGTCGCACGGCCTGTTAGCCTTTTCCAACTGTCTTTTTTTTTAATGCAGACCCATTCGTGTTCTTCCCAAATACATTCATGGACCCTCCCTTCAGGCCATCCAATAAATCCCTTATTTAACATTTGATAATACAATTTCCCATCCTCCCAACATTCCTCCCGGGACTCCTCATCATGGCAAAGGGAGAAGAAATTAGGATCTCCCAGTTGAACTATGGCGCCGCATTTGGCACATTCCCCTTTAGGTCTTCTTTTATCTGTTTCCAGCAATTCAGCATGTCCCTGTAAACTGTCTGTTGACATACACAACCATTCGTAATTTATAAAGGGGCAACGATAGACCCCAGCCTTAGATAGACCGAGATATCCCCTGTTTTTTACTTGATAGTATAGTTTTCCCTTTTCCCAGCACTTTTGGCGTGAGTATTTGTCATAACAGCGAGTATTATTTGCATAAGAGGAGTGGGATATAAAAGATCCGCATTTATCACAGTTACCAGTCAATTTCCCCACTAAAAGGAAGGCAAATAATAATACAGTATGTAGCAAAAGAGTCCCAAGAGAGTTCATTTTTGATGTTTCTTTGACTTCACCACCAACGGTCTGTCTCCGGCCTCACACGACCAAGAGTCCTCTTTGGGCGGCGACACCGGGCCTTTTAGTCTGGCGGCGTGAGTCCACCCTTTTTCTTTTGTTCGTATGGCAGCTTCGGTGGTGAGTAACACCTGAAACGGTCCCTCCCAGAGTGATTGGAGTTTCTTCGGTTTCCAGGATTTTATCAAAACCCAGTCTCCCGGTTCCACTTTGTGGAGGTGGATATCGAGTGGAGGGGTCTGAGTCAGGAATCCCTGGTGGAGTAAACGAGAAACAGCGAAGCCACATATCTCATGACTCACGCTCTAGGTGACAAACACTCAAACATTCATGCACTAACAAACAGATGAATTCAAGCCAGACCACAAAGTGTTAAACTGCTTGTTAGCTGAGAAGACCCTTTTTTTATATATAAAAAAAATCCATACATAAACACAAATTCTCACATCCACAGAGACTATTTTTTTTTTACAATCAAATTTGCACACACAAAGACACACATAAATCTTCACCAACACAAAATTCCTACCGGGGGGGGGGGGGGGGGGGCGGCCCACACAGACATAAATGTTCAGGTTTAGATAAACACCGTATTTATCCAACTCCTTTTGTCTTTCATACAGTCCTCCCATACTACTGCTACCAGTATCTTAGCCTTCCGTTCCTCCGCCATTATGCCTCTCCGTACAAATACCTTCTGAACCTCCTGTAACAACTCCGACTCATTTCTACCGCTCCCGTCCTCTATCTTCTGTAACTTCTTCTGGATATCAGGCCATGCCTTTGTACTCATTTCTACTGCTCCCTTAATCTGTGTAAGAATGGACAGGGAGACTCGTCCTTTCCCTGCCTCAGGTCGAAAACCTTGGCTAACTTTCGCTGTTTGGGGATGCAAGTTTGTATCCCTCGGATTATCAAATTTTGCATGTCTAGTATATTATTTCACTTTTCTATATTATGGTTGTCTCAGTTAGGGTTCTGAAGGGGATATTTGTCCTCACCCCTAACCATCCCCCTCCCATGCCAAATTGTCCGGCAAGCTTAATACCGGCGCTGTTACTAGTTTTATTTTTAAAAAATCTCAATTAACACTCCCTATTCAGTATCCCCATATAAGTCTCCTTTCTCCCCCAGTAAATAGTATATTCAAAAATAGACATTATCTCAGCCCACATATATAGACTGGGCCTCAAACATTAATTAATTTGTTCTGACAATCCTATTGGATTCTCATCCAGGACCGTCATTTCCTTTTAAATGTTCCGACCTCCCCACTGGTGAGGGGGTCACACACAAACCCAATTTCCTTGTCCCCTATCGGCACTTTTTAAGAAATATTGTAATGTTCCAAACTTCTCATATCCTCAAACACCAATTTTAATAATTCATGCTTGACTAACTTTAAAGCCTGTTCCAAAACTGTAAACATATTTATATTTATATCCATTTATTTAGTATTTAATATTTAAAATATAAAATACATACAGTTCCCAAATTTTAAAACCCACTGTAATCACCCAAATTTAGTATCCTAATTTAGATCCAAAATTAGTTTTCTTGTGTACTCCTAACTATTTCTCAATTACAATACTTTAGGTCATAAAATAATCATAACTGTCTTAGCCGAATCCAAGGTCTCAGATAATAACTATGGAAGTCCTAACTACAACTGTCCTTCACATAGTGAAAATAAATCATTAGATTACTTACAGCGTGGAAACAGGCCCTTCGGCCCAACAAGTCCACACCGACCCGCCGAAGCGCAACCCACCCATACCCCTACATTTACCCCTTACCTAACACTACGGGCAATTTAGCATGGCCAATTCACCTGACCTGCACATCTTTGGACTGTGGGAGGAAACCGGAGCACCCGGAGGAAACCCACGCAGACACGGGGAGAACGTGCAAACTCCACACAGTCTGTCGCCTGAGTCGGGAACTGAACCCGGGTCTCAGGCGCTGTGAGGCAGCAGTGCTAACCACTGTGCCACCGTGCCGCCCACAAATCATGTTAAGTTTTCATAAAAATCACACTTAAAACAATCCTGGAACTCAAGTTCCAGTGAATAAAACTTCCTCATTCAATCACCAACAAACAAATGTGCATTCAACCCGAATCACAGAGAGTTAAATGTTTTGCAAGCAGTTCTCTCTCTCTCTCTCTCTCTCTGTCGGTCTTACTGCAAACTGCTGGTAAAAAAAACTTCAGTTGTCTTATATCATTTGAGTTTAATGGGGCTACAACAAATCCTGTGGTCCGTTCCCCAACCGGGACCTCCCGTGCGGGGACAGTCTCACTACTTCTTTATCCCCTTTTCTCCTCATGTCTCTCTCTCTCTCTCTGTTTCTCTCTGTTTTAGTCTTGGATTATATTTATTCTTTAAATGATCATTTAAAATTTGACAAACCCAATCCTCGTCCGATCCAAATTTGGGCCACCAAACAGAACCCCCTTGAATCGGTTGTTGTGACCATTTTTCGCAAAATTTAACCATTTTTTGTCTAGACTTCCCCTTTCTTTTTCCATGACTCCAGTTACATAACATTCGTCCTAACGGGCTATCATCCAGCACCCCCTTGTATTCTTCATCAGGCAACGGTTTAGGCACTCTTGTGCCCCCGTTTCCCATGCCGAAGATAAGTACAAGCAAATAAACCGCCCGTGCGAGAAACAAGAATATCCCACACTCACCGGATTTCCTTATGATCGACCAGGTAGCGGCAACAGGTAATCAACCCTTGGTAACTGACTGAACGCAGAGTCTCCGGTACGTAAACAACACCAAACAAGGCAAGGTGTCCTTGAGTTTCGCATCAGTCAGAGACCAAACCCTGGTAACTGATTGAGCGCAGAGACTCCGGTACGTAAACAACACCTGACAAGACAAGGTGTCCTTGAGTTTCGTGCATCAGAGACCAAACCTGTCCGAACGCAACAGAAGAAATCTGTGCCTACCTGGCTTCGGTGCACCGAAATTACTCGATCCCCTGCCCGTTTTTCCCTTTATGACTGGCCAGTCTCCTCCCTCTTTGTTCTCCTGAGCCTCCCGGATACCACTCGCTCAAGCCACGAAGCGGGACGGCGAGTAAGGAATCGGGGACTACCGAACTCGGTAGGGTGCACCGTCTCCGATGTCCTTCCTCGAGCCCACCGCAGCCGGAGTGTGGAGCCGGACGAGCCCCCAAGTTGTTAGAAATGAAAATTCACTTCTAAATAATTGCTCTGGACAAATTCAAGAGAACAAAGATTTTATTAACAAATTCTGCAGAATCGGACGCCTTTCCAAAGAAAAGCGTACCCAATCATTACAGCAATCTTTCTTATATAGCAATTTAGAGCCTCCCCTATGGCCCCTAGAGGTCACGAGGGTCATTGCTTTACAATGATCTCATTTCTTACAGAGAAAGCATATGATCATGTCCTCATTGTCTCGAACTCTAGCCGCATAACCCACTTCCCTGTCTAATGATATTTTCAGCCCTTGAACTTAGCAACCGTCTCGCACCTTGTACTCTTATCTGGTTGTTTTTGCACCATATTAGCAGAAGTATTGTCTCGCTCAAGGTTTCATTATTTTTCAAAGCTGACCCCTTGCCCCCAGCTAGCTTGTTTTTCTTACTAACTGCTTACATTGCAATACTGATCGTTAGAAGATCAATCTTTACGTAAATTAGCCCAAACATTAACATTTCCTTAAAATAAAACAGCCAGTATATATAAAATAAAGTAGCAAGACATACCACATATTTAGTTTGGTTGTATATTAAATGTCTAGGGTACCATGCACATCTTAATAGCTTCTTGTTGCATAATAAAGCAAATCTAAATATCACAGAAAGGTAATTTGGTAAAGGTAGAGAAAGGTAGGAGTTTGGTCCAACTCTGAAATAGAAATGTTAAACCGGTTAAAGCAGGAAGGTACAGGCTGTAAACATATTCATAAACTCATTGCAGAAAACCTAAGAACTAAAACACCGAAACAAATCTCCGATAAAAGAAGATCACTCCTAAAACAAAACAGGATTCGCGGTAAGGAAGTGGGCACTAAGTCACAAAATAGTCCCCATTAGTTATGGACCCCCTCATAAACACTATTGAAGATGGTTAAAAAGGAATATTTTTAGATCAGGATAGGGAGGGGCACCATTGTGTAACCCCAGTGTTTGCGATGACACAGCATTTATCAGCCAATCCTATGAAGGAATGGCTTACAATTTAAAACTGACAAAGATTTTACAATAATACTGGTATGGAGGTTAACATGAGAAAAACTAAAGGAATTTACTTTGCTCATAAAAGTAAAACATTTATTTATAATAATAGGGCTAACTGGAAATGTAATGAGGGAGAGATACAGGTTATAGATCCTGGAAGCACCGATAAATACCTGGGTGCAAAAATTGATCCGTGGATTGGGATAAGCCAATCACATTGGGAAGACCTGCTAGGAGACTGGATAAATAATCTTAAACGATCTCTTAAAATCCGTACAGAAATTGGAACTCTTGAAAGTATATTTTATCCCTAGACTTTATTATTATTAATTTTATCAGAAGCATCACTGAATTATCTTAATAGACTTGATAATATAATTGAAAGTGCGGTTAAAGAACTATTACATCTCCCACAATCTATCGCAGATGGGTTTTTATATACTAGGACTCGCGAGGGAGGCCTTGTGTCTCATTTTCACTCGAGGGTTATAGTATAACGACAAAAATTTAGTAAATTGAAACCGTTAAAGGAAATCTGGAATCCAAATATAAATGGGCAATTGGAAGAAATGGTTCTCACTGATGAGGAGAACAATGGTGTAGAAGAGTTGAAAATGTGTTGCTGGTTAAAGCGTAGCAGGTCAGGCAGCATCTGAGGAACAGGAAATTCGACGTTTCGGTCACAAGCCCTTCATCAGGAATGAGGAGAGTGTGTCCAGCAGGCTAAGATAAAAGGTAGGGAGGAGGGACTTGGGGGAGGGGTGATAGGTGGAAGGAGGTCAAGGTGAGGGTGATAGGCCCGAGTGGGGTGGGGGCAGAGAGGTCAGGAAGAAAGTTCCTAACCTGCAATTTTCTTCCTGACCTCTCCGCCCCCACCCCACTCCGGCAGGCCCATGATACTGTGGAAGCTCAGCCCGAGCTTGCTGGCTTCTTGTGAACGCCTGTCCGAGAACAGAGAAACACCACTTGATTAATAGAGTCAACAGTACTGTCTTTATTCAAGTTTGCAAGTATACACGTATACAAACAAGCTTGGGAGCAGATCCACGCTAGCCCACGCCGGGCGCTAGACAGTGGTCTCTCGCTCTCAATTGGGAACGTTGTCATATTTATACGTAACTTCTCATACAAGGCAGAATCCCGTGTCATGAGGTTATCACAAAGTATGTTATTCAAGTTATACTTAAATGTAAACGTACACATCAGGAATGTTCTAAGTCCGACATACAAACGCCAGCATTACCTCAAGTTAAGACATTAGCATTTTTCTGAAGATGAGCTACCAACATTTTCTTTAGTTAAAACATCAGCATTCTTGTACTGCTCTCAAATTAAACATTCAGATACCAGAATCTGCTCGAACGTTAAACATTCAGATATCAGAATTGTTCTGGTGACTGCCCCTTGACTTGGTGGGTGTACTATGGACTTGTGTATTCGGACTTCTTTCAGGGAACCTTACAAGTTGCAGTGTTAGCAGTTTGTGTCTCGCTCAGCATGTCGGGCAGTACAGCCAATGCCCCACAAACATTGACCATTTTACCCGACACGCTGGGCGCCATTTTCTATATAGTCACTGTTTCTATCTTCAACTTATCATTCCTCCCTTTTTATCATTTTATGATAAAACTCAGATATTAATACGTTGAAGTCGGGCAAACTCCCTGCCTGTTTCTACATCTGAACCGTCATCAGCCAAAAGTGTAGATGTCAACCCTTCCTTCTGTGTCCATATCGGGCTTGACTCTTTTTCACGTCGGCGTCGTGCGGAACAAGTCTGACAACTTCTTTTGATAAGGGCCCAAACGATTCGGATACAAATACAGATGCCAAGAATGATGGCCAGAATGGAGAGAATGTCCAACCCAATAGAGTTTAGCCATCCCAGCAGCTGACACAGTAGATTCCACCAGGCACAGGCCTCATCTGAGACTGTGTGGTCCAGATCATATGCCTTAGTGGCAATGTCGTTAATTAGTGAAGTGTCATTATATACAGCCGAGCTCTCATCCTCAATATAGGTACAGCACTCAGGGCCAATAATTGCACATGCTCCCCCTTGGCTTGCTAGGAGATAATCTAAAGCCATCCTATTCTGTAAGACCACCATTCGTATAGCAACCTGTTCGTGTGGCAAATGACCCAGGGCATCCGCAGCAGCTCTGGCCATTTCCTCAAGCTCGTGACTGAGATCACGAATCTGGTCCAGGGCTTGCATAACCCCACAATTGGGCAGAAGGGCGCCAAAGAATCTGCTCCAAAATGACTGTTGGTGGACCAGGTCTCTCTTGCCTCGAGTATGAGGTTTGTAATTTGAATTAAGGTCGTGCCACTTCTTCCACTCGCTGTTAACTTCTGGGGTTGAATTCAATAACCGGAATGCTGGGAGGTAATATATCAGCGCACAGGTGCCCTTAAACTCAATGGGTAGGTATTCATAGGCTGTGTGATTGCATAACCAAAATGTCCCGTTAAGTGCAGGCGTAATGCAGTGTTTAGCATGGAAGAGGACAGCACCCATGCGGCTTGTAGGTGCATCGGGATGAGGCTTTTCGTTAACACACTGGTCCCAATCATCTTCTGGGAAGCCCTCAAAGGGGTCTGACTTGGTTTCGTCCTGATATATTATTTCCTGGCATCTGTTGTCTTCTAAGTCCCCCATGTCATGCGTTCCTGTAGCACTGCGAATGCACCATTTAAATTCTGGCACCACCGCGACTGCAAAACCTTTCGGTATCACTTGCCAGGTGTTATAACAACTCCTGAGGTAACCATAATGGATCGGATACTGGTCAGAAATGTCTCTATAGGGAATAAGTTTTGGGATTTGTTGGGTACGTCTATAGGTAAGACTGCAGAGTTCATCCTGACTCGTAGGGACTGCCATCATGAGGAATCCGGACCCTACCTAGTGTGGGCCTGGGAAGCAGACTATTTTGGTATTCTTTCCTTCATCAGTCTGATTGTCAAGATGATTTTTTAATTTTTCAAGGAAGCCAGTAAAGGTGTTGCCGATAAGACTCGTTGCTTTTGGTGGATCGCTTCATTTCTTTCGGTGGATCTCAAGGAAACGGTGCGGTAGGCGGGCGAGGTTTTTGGATTTTAAGCAACCGGGAAAGTTGAACTAATAGTCTCTGGGGTCCGCTGCGGTATTATTCACAAAAGCATGGCAACACGTGTGTGTATCATTTAGGTGCGTATAGGTATCACCGGATTTGGTGCCATTTCCACGTAGGCATACATACATTACTTCCTGGCAGGTGCCAGTGTTATGAATTGTTATATTACGGGGACATTCTGTCCTGGCATCCAGAGTTGTGATATTATATTCGGGGCACCACTGTCGAAGTCCTGTTAGGTTTTGTAAATGCTTTACGCAATCCTGCGACCATGCAATATTTTGGATGACTATGCTGCTATAATTAGAAGTGGCATTGGAGTCGTCGGGAAAGCCGACCAAGGGACAAATTGTCTGGTTAAACCCCTGCCATCCGAGCCATGATGATCACACGTGGCGTTCAATCTGACCTGAACTATTCTAGTGGGGCCTGTGTTACTCAGTGTTATGCTATTCTCCTGTGTCCATACCCACCAATCCCCAGTAAGGTTGCAAGGGATAGCTAGGGCCTGACTGGACTCACTTATATTATTAAACTGGGTATCTGTCACTCTGGGTGGTGGTAAACTCATTGGGTGGGTGCTGGTAGTCATATTGTCACTCTCAGTACTCACGAGGCCACTAAGGGTTATTACTACACCATTGGGGTCACCAGAAACAATGCTTGATGCCATACTCACAAAACCATTAGCCATATTAGTAGTAACATCTGTAGAGTTTGAAGCTGTCGCAGGGGTGCCTGCTCTTGTTGAAGTATCAGCGGTGACTGCACTAGAGTTGCTTGTAGGCCCTTGAAGAGTAGAAGTTGCACCGCTTGTGGTGTTACTGGTCTGCGTTGATGTCCCTGTTAGGCAGAGGCCAGAGAGGAAGATGGTGGTTTTCATCGTTTCACTTTCCTTTAGTCTTCCTTCCTTAGTGGCACCTATGTCAAGGGAAGAGAAAATACATACAGCAGTAGCTGCCCCTTATTCTCATTCCTCCCCAACAAGCTTGCAATGGTGTAGGCTAATCCAGGCTTTACGACCTTCAACCTTAACAGCAGTAGGGGTGGTAAGGAGGACTTGGAAAGGGCCCTCCCACCGGGGTTCCAGGCCGTGCTTTCTGGCAAAGTTTTTGATCAATACAAAGGTGCCAGGTCGGATGTTTGGAGGCAACGGCAAATCCGACCGCAAAGGCCTGGCAGCTTTAACCATCGCATGGTTCATGCGTAAGGCATCAGTTAAGGATAAAACATAGGAGATCATCCCATCTGACATCTGATGGATGTCAACAGGAGAATCAGAGAAGTCAGAGCTAAAGGGAGTACGGAGGGGCCGCCCATACAAAATCTCGGCGAGGGAGAGACGGTGGCCTCCTGCCGGGGACACCCGGAGCTGAAACAAGGCAATGGGCAAATTTTGAAGCCACGAGAGACCGTTGTCAGCTGACAGTTTGGCCAATTTGGATTTCAAGGTTTGATTAGCACATGCAACCAAACCCGCGCTCTGAGGATGGTAGGCACAGTGGAACTGCTGTTTGATATTTAGAACTTTACAAAGTTCTTGACTAACAAGGGCCACAAAATGAGGGCCATTATCGGAACTGAGTGTCCGCGGGACACCAAATCTAGGGATAATCTCCTTGAGTAAAGTCTTAACAACAGTGTCAGCCTTGTTATCGGCTGCAGGATAAGCTTCAATCCATTTACTAAAAACATCTACAATAACTAAAACATATTTACACTTGGCCGTTCTGGGTAGCTCAATGAAGTCCACTTGCAACGTGTCGAATGGGCCTTCAGGCAGCGGGGTTCTACCCTGTTCACAGGGGACCCCCTTGCCGGGGTTATGCTGCATACATGTCAAGCATTTTTTTGCTTTGTGCTCTAGCCAATTGCAAGACCCTGGGATGCCACCAAGATTCCCAGACTAAATCTGCAGTTTGTCTAGCCCCACAATGCGTTAAGTGATGGACGACATCGACCACCCAGACGGCTAAAACATCAGTCATACACACCTGGCCTGCTGGGGTTTTCCAAAGACCGTCAACGTCTTTGAAACATCCCAGATCAGTCCATTCATGAAGTACATTGTCAGGGGCGTCCCCCTGTAAAGCAACAATATCAGCGGTGGAGGGAGGCGGCTTGTCAGGAACTGAGGCCCTAATAGATTTCCTCTGAACCATCATAGAGGAGCATGGGAGCCCCGTAGCCTGTTTAGCAATTTCAAATGCCTGTCTGTTTCCCATAGAAACTGGATCCGTTCCGGCAGAGTGCGCGGAACATTTAGTAGTGGCCAATTCGCGAGGACTTTGAATGGCCTGTAACAAATTAATAATCTCCTCCCTGTGTGCGATGGGGGGTCCCAGATGAGGTGAGGAAACCTCGATTTTCCCAGTGTCCCAAAATCATGGGCGACCCCGAAGGCATATCTAGAGTCAGTATAAATATTAGCTGTAAGTCCGGAGGCGAGCTCACATGCCCTAGTTAATGCAATTAATTCAGCTTTCTGAGCGGATACTGCGGGTATGAGGCGATGCTGCTCCACAATCCTGCCCCCCACATCTACTATACCATATCCAGCCACCCGTTCTCCATTCTTGTTTACAGAGGAGCTACCATCCACGAACAAAGTGACATCGGGATGTGGGAGGGGGCGGTCAGTCAAATCAAGTCTGGGCCTAGTGTCTAGCATGATTTTGTGGGCACAATCGTGAACGGGGAAAGGAGTCTCAGCAGGAATGTCAGACATAAAAGTTGCCGGGTTAAGGATGTCCACAATTAAAGCAACCCTCCCCCTTTTTTGGTTTAGGTCAATGATTTTTGCTAAATCAACCAGTTTTCTGAGGACCTGCCGCATTGCTCCCTTAATTTCCTGTTCCTGCTGTGGTTGGTTCGGGTGTTGTGCTGTAAAGGCAGTCCAACTGTTGGCACCAGGGGGCATATTTAAAATTTCCAAAAATTTTGTCCACTTAGAGCCAATAAACAACCCTCAAAAAGTTCCAGATATCTTCTCCCACTGCCCCATAAGCCTGCCAAATACTTTCCACTGATTCACACCATTTTTGTGGGTCCCTATCTTTGTCAGGGAGATTCATAGTCAGTGCCAAAATTTCCTGCGGTTTCTATGGCGTAAAAATTTCTAGGGTAGGGGGGAGACGAACCGCAGCGACAGGAGGGTTAGCGTTCGGCTGGGCGGGGACTATTACCTGTCCAGCTTGAGGGTTAGGAACAGTACGCATCGGGAACATGTGACCTGAGGGTTCTTCTGTCTCTGAACTGTCATCGTCAGCCTCCTCTGTCCAAGGGTAGGGCAATTGCCGTTCGGGTTCATAATGAGGTGGAAGCCGATATCCCTTTTTCCCTGTGCTTGGGGTAAAACTTCTTTCACTACGTGCCTTCGGGGGTGTTGTGCCTGGTGAAGGGGGTTGGGGATGGGATTCCATGTTCTTGGAACTACTTCCCTTATCTTCCCATCCTGCACCCAGCCTCAGGTCTGACAATGCCGTCTCCACCGCTTGGTTGGCCAACCGTTTGTTCTCGTTAGTATTTTCATCAAATTTTGCACATGCAACCTTGAGCTCATGGAGGGTCAAAAGGAAGCCCACCCTTGGTGACACTTAACCCCTTTTTGTAGCATTATGTAACCAACTGTTGTAAACCTTCTGCTCGTGTTGTTTTTTATCTTCCTCTTTCTTTCTTTCTTAAGCATGCATTTCTTAGTTTGGCCATAATTTTCTTACCCTTCTTTCCCCTGTTCCCTTTTTCCATACTAACTCCGTAGCTCTCTACAATCTCCAATTTCCACGTACCCCCTACAGGCCATTCGTCAGGTCCCAATTTTTCTGTTAGCCATCCTGACAATTTCCTGAGTGAGTGCGCATCCTCAGGATATTCAGCGCAGACTGTTACAATTAATGATCCCGGATCCTCACATTTATCCATGAGCTGTCCCATAATGTTCCCTAAACTTTCCCTAAACCTTGTGGGCGGTGCTTTTATGAGATCCTGCTCAAGGGACTTTAAACCTTCCCACACAGACGTACTGTGGTGCTTTTATGGGGACTCTAACCCCAAGGGACTTTAAACCCGTACGTATCTAACTATTCTTGTTTCTACCCACGCTCCCAGCGCTTTTTAAAGTTTCCTACCTTCTATAGCGCTCCCAGCGCTTGGGTGGTGGTTCCTTTCAAAAGCTGTTCACGGGTTCGTTCTGGATCCCGTCCGGTAGCAGTTCCTGCTGCGGTGAGTTGGATCTAGGTCCGCCCCTGGCTTGGGGAGACACTAGTCGCGAGTCCCAAATGGTATACTCACGTCCTAGTTGGGCCCGTGTCCACCTCGCCTCGGCAAGACCATATCCTGTTCAACCGTCACCAGGAGCCGCCTTCCGTTGGGATCCCACCGCTGCCACCAAAATGTAGAAGCTCAGCCCGAGCTTGCTGGCTTCTTGTGAACGCCTGTCCGAGAACAGAGAAACACCACTTGATTAATAAAGTCAACAGTACTGTCTTTATTCAAGATTGCAAGCATACACGTATACAAACAAGCTTGGGAGCAGATCCACGCTAGCCCACGCCGGGCGCTAGACAGTGGTCTCTCGCTCTCAATTGGGAACGTTGTCATATTTATATATAACTTCTCATACAAGGCAGAATCCCGTGTCATGGGGTTATCACAAAGTATGTTAATCAAGTTATACTTAAATGTAAACGTACACATCAGGAATGTTCTAAGTCCGACATACAAACGCCAGCATTACCTCAAGTTAAGACATTAGCATTTTTCTGAAGATGAGCTACCAACATTTTCTTTAGTTAAAACATCAGCATTCTTGTACTGCTCTCAAATTAAACATTCAGATACCAGAATCTGCTCGAAAGTTAAACATTCAGATATCAGCATTGTTCTGGTGACTGCCCCTTGACTTGGTGGGTGTACCATGGACTTGTTTATTCGGACTTCTTTCAGGGAACCTTACAAGTTGCAGTGTTAGCAGTTTGTGTCTCGCTCAGCATGTCGGGCAGTACAGCCAATGCCCCACAAACATTGACCATTTTACCCGACACGCTGGGCGCCATTTTCTATATGGTCACTGTTTCTATCTTCAACTTATCAATACCAACCAACAGGTAAAGGAGACTCGAGTAAGGACTTGGTGGGAGGATTTCTGGGACTGGGGCTCCAACATACAAACCCATCCCTGGGTCTGCCTTCCTGACAGTGATAACTGTGTGTGTTGCTGACTCTGGTGAGCCCAGTGTACATCACCAGTCCTCACTGTTACATTTACCCAGCGGAAGAACAAACTGTCAAACTGAATTGGAGACCTCAGTCCACTTCCGGTCTCCCCCAGCCTATTGAAACGTTGTTGATATTTGATTAGACCCAATCAATCAGTCTTCGTTACCATTGTATGCACAATGTTCTGTAATATTTGTTCTCTCAGCGAATTTTGAGATTTAAAACATTTGCTTGATATTCCCATTTTCCATTCTCCAATGTATAAAGTATTCCCCGGTTTTATAACATTGCTTCACTTTCAAGTTTCCAGTTATGAAACTTTTTGTTAGAAATTGGTTTGATTTTAGAACTTGTTTGACTTTGCCATTTCATTTGTTGTTTGATCAGGCAAGTGAATCTTAGCCCCCCTTGTGCACGAATACGGTTTGATTTTCTTTTATTGTTAAAGACTTTATAACGTGTGGCCATTGTAGTTTCCCTCTTGTTTTGTATTTGCTCATGTTTCCGATACCTTATTTATTCCAGTTTCTGATCTGAGTTACATGTCCCTTTCTCATGCCATCTATAACACTCCAGTTGGTTATGTGTATATTGTGCTTTACTTGAGTCTGAATGTTTATATACCCACCGGACCAAGATTGGTCTTCTATTTTGTGATCCATCATACTTTCATTCAGGATCAAGAGGAGGGACTGTGGTGGGAGAGTCTGTCCAAAATAATTGATTTCTGATGAACTTCAACATGGTTTTTTTCATTTGAAGCATCGATCAGAATTATTTTATCGCCTTCGGGCAGCAGGCTCGGTGATAAACCCAGTGAAGAGTGAATTCACAAAAACACAAGTCACATTCCTGGGCCATGTGATCGAACGAACACACACACACACACACATCGTCCATGGGATGTGAAAATAAAAAAAGGTTTTTGGGGAGCTTTCTATTCCAAAAAGAGAGGTACCATGATTCCAGCGACTGTCTGATTGTTAAAATACCGTACAAACTTCCGATGACAATGTGGCTGCTTCATTGATGGACTTGAAGTGCATAACCTTTCAGTGGATGAAGACAGACAGGCAGAAGGTATCTGACATCCTGAAAGCTGTGCTCACCACTGCCTCAGTGTCAGGCACAAAGTCATTCAAGGTGGCTATCAATGAGAGTGATGTGGGTGTCAGTGCTGTCTTCTTGCAAGATGACAATAAGATAGATTGCATTTTTTCCATAAATTGAATAATCAAAATAAATATTCACGATTGAGGAGACCTTGAGCTGAGAGTTGGTGTTGTAACATTTCAACCTTTTTACTGTCAGTAAGGTGTTCGAGATAATTGTATACACACTGATCATAATTTATCCCTAAAACTTTCAAGGGTAAGGGAATAATTCCAGACAGTTTAAATGGAGCTTATTATTTGCAGCCAGTTTGAAAATTATACACATGACAGGACAAGAGAACATCAATGTTATGCATTGCCGCAGTTCGAGGGAGATGGAGGTGTTCAGTA